>NC_041384.1:361752439-361767441 GCF_002162155.2 Triticum dicoccoides | reverse complement strand
ATTAGCGTGGGCCATTTGATCTACAAGACATATTGTAAAGTTTTTAGACTACATTCATGATAATTAAGTTCATCTAATCAAATTATTCAATGAACTCCCACTCAGATAGACATCCCTCTAATCATCTAAGTGAAACATGATCCGAGTCAACTAGGCCGTGTCCGATCATCACATGAGACGGACTAGTCAACATCGGTGAACATCTTCATGTTGATCATATCTTCTATACGACTCATGCTCAACCTTTTGGTCTTCCGTGTTCCGAGGCCATGTCTGTACATGCTAGGCTCGTCAAGTCAACCTAAGTGTATTGCGTGTGTAAATCTGGCTTACACCCATTGTATTCAAACGTTAGAATCTATCACACCCGATCATCACGTGGTGCTTCGAAACAACGAACCTTCGCAACGGTGCACAGTTAGGGGGGACACTTTCTTGAAATTCTTACGAGGGATCATGTTATTTAAGCTACCGTCGTTCTAAGCAAATAAGATGTAAAACATGATAAACATCACATGTAATCAAATAGTGACATGATATGGCCAATATCATTTGCTCCTTTTGATCTCCATCTTCGGGGCGCCATGATCATCATCATCACCGGCATGACACCATGATCTCCATCATCGTGTCTTCATGAAGTTGTCTCGTCATCTATTACTTCTACTACTATGGCTAACGGTTTAGCAATAAAGTAAAGTAATTACATGACGTTTATGTTGACACGCAGGTCATAAATAAATTAAGACAACTCCTATGGCTCCTGCCGGTTGTCATACTCATCGACATGCAAGTCGTGATTCCTATTACAAGAACATGATTAATCTCATACATCACATATATCATTCATCACATCCTTTTGGCCATATCACATCACACGACACATGCTGCAAAAACAAGTTAGACGTCCTCTAATTGTTGTTGCAAGTTTTTACGTGGCTGCTATAGGTTTCTAGCAAGAACGTTTCTTACCTACGCCAAAACCACAACATGATATGCCAATTTCTGTTTACCCTTCATAAGGACCCTTTTCATCGAATCCGATCCGACTAAAGTGGGAGAGACATTCACCCGCTAGCCACCTTATGCAACTAGTGCATGTCAGTCGGTGGAACCAGTCTCACGTAAGCGTACGTGTAAGGTCGGTCCGGGCCGCTTCATCCCACGATGCCGCCGAATCAAGATAAGACTAGTAACGGCAAGTAAATTGACAATATCGACGCACACAACTGCTTTGTGTTCTACTCGTGCATAGAAACTACGTAGACCTAGCTCATGATGCCACTGTTGGGGAACGTAGCGGAATTTAAAATTTTCTATGCATCACCAAAATCAATCTATGGAGTTATCTAGCAACGAGGGAAAGGGGAGTGCATCTACATACCCTTGTAGATCGCGCACGGAAGCGTTCAAGAGAACGGGGTTGATGGAGTCGTACTTGTCGTGATCCAAATCACCGATGACCGAGTGCCGAACGGACGACACCTCCACGTTCAACACACGTATGGTTGGGAAGACGTCTCCTCCTTCTTGATTCGGCAAGGGGAAAGGAGAGGTTGATGGAGATCCAGCAGCACGACAGTGTGGTGGTGGAAGCAACAGTGTTCTTGGCAGGGCTTCGCCAAGCTCAGCGAGAGGGAGAGGTGTCACGGGAGGGAGAAGGAGGCGCCAGGGGCTAGGTTGTGCAGCCCTCCCTCCCCCCTCTTTATATAGGGGTCTAGGGGGGCGCCGGCCCCTCTAGATCCCATCTAGATGGGGGCGGCCAAGGGGGTGGCTTGCCCCCCAAGCCAAGTGGGGCACCCCCCACCCCTAGGGCTTCTAACCCTAGGCGCAGGGGGAGGCCCAAAGGGGGTGCACCAGCCCATCAGGGGCTGGTTCCCCTCCCACTTCAGCCAATGGGTCCCTCCGGGATAGGTGGCCCCACCCGGTGGACCCCCGGGACCCTTCCGATGGTCCCGATACAATACCGATGACCCCGAATCTTTCTCGGTGGCCGAAACTGGACTTCCTATATACAATTCTTCACCTCCGGACCATTCCGAAACTCCTCGTGATGTCCGGGATCTCATCCGGGACTCCGAACAACTTTCGGGTTACCGCATACTAATATATCAACAACCCTAGCGTCACCGAACCTTAAGTGTGTAGACCCTACGGGTTCGGGAGACACGCAGACATGACCGAGACGACTCTCCGGTCAATAACCAATAGCAGGATCTAGATACCCATGTTGGCTCCCACATGCTCCTCGATGATCTCATCGGGTGAACCACGATGTCGTGGATTCTATCAATCCCGTATACAATTCCCTTTGTCAATCGGTACGTTACTCGCCCAAGACTCGATCATCGGTATCCCAATACCTTGTTCAATCTCGTTACCGGCAAGTCACTTTACTCGTACCGTAATGCATGATCCCGTGATCAACCACTTCATCACATTGAGCTCATTATGATGATGCATTACCGAGTGGGCCCAGAGATACCTCTCCGTCATACGGAGTGACAAATCCCAGTCTCGATTCGTGCCAACCCAACAGACATTTTCGGAGATACCCGTAGTGCACCTTTATAGTCACCCAGTTACGTTGTGATGTTGGGCACACCCAAAGCACTCCTACGGTATCCGGGAGTTGCACAATCTCATGGTCTAAGGAAATGATACTTGACATTCGGAAAAGCTCTAGCAAATGAACTACACGATCTTTGAGCTACGCTTAGGATAGGGTCTTGACCATCACATCATTCTCCTAATGATGTGATCCCGTTATCAATGACATCTAATGTCCATAGTCAGGAAACCATGACTATCTTTTGATCAACGAGCTAGTCAACTAGAGGCTCACTAGGGACGTGTTGTGGTTTATGTATTCACACATGTATTACGATTTCCGGATAACACAATTATAGCATGAACAATATACAATTATCATGAACAAGGAAATATAATAATAACCATTTTATTATTGCCTCTAGGGCATATTTCCAACACCGGAGCTGCTCCCGCCGAAGAAGAGGCCGATCCATCGTTGTGATGAGGCGGCGATGCAGGTGGTGACGAGGCCTTTGTGCGAGCGGCCTCCACCGGGTACCCACTACCCCTGTACGCCCAAGTCGTAGGCTCGGGAGGACGAAGTGGCGAGCAGCATCACCCACACCGCACCCGGGGTCGCCGCGCCACGGCGACGTGGGCCGTCCACTCTGCGGACTCCTCGCGCGAGCTGGTGCTGTGGGTGCCGACGTCTCCGAACTCCTGGATCCGCTTCCCACTATTCTTCTCTCACGTGATGTCGCTGAGGGGGCCTCTCGAGCTCTGGCTGCAGCATGCCGATTGTGGTGCTCCGGCGATGAGAGCGAAGATCGAAGCGGTCCCTGTTGGCAAAATCTTCATGACTCGTGGCTGGGGCGATATTGCATGGATCTGTCGCGTGAGGGGTGCACTCGCGATCCACTTCGAGTACGACGGCGCCTCCACGCTTCTCTTCAAGGTCTTCGACACCGAGAGCCGCCGCCTGGAGTGTTGCTCTGGAGAAGAGCGTGAGGCTGATGCGCGCTCTGCCATCGACTACTCCAGCAGCAGCAGCCCTTGGGAGTCCAGCAGTTCTCCTGAGCTCTACGAGACTCCGTAGACGAGCGACGACAGCTATGTCCCCCCGAGCTCTCGCCGTGCCCGGGGCAAGGCTACGGCATCCGGCCGCCGCTGCTGATCTGGATGGGGTTGGCGCCGGCCTCCCGTGGCCCGCTGTTGATGATGGCGTCTGCCACGAGAGGATGTAGATAGGATCCCCCTTAGCATTAGCTTTTGTTTCCTGCGAAGGATCATGAATCACCCTATTGGGGCATGTAAGGATATGCAATGCCTTTGTACCTATTTTGCTTGTTATGAAGATTTGACGAAATAGCATCCCGTTAAGGTTCGGCCTCCCCTTTCTTTCCTCGCGATGGCTTGTTGCTCTACGCTGACGGGTCCCGGTCCCAAGGCGGCTACAGTCGTCGCTGGTATGCTAGGTCGCGATGCCGTGGTCAAGGCCAGGAGGTGCACGGCCCGAGGTCCAGTAAGAGCCCCTGAGGCGCGATGCTCATGAGGTCCCCCTTAGCGCCCAAGCGGCCATGGCAAGGAAAGAAAGGAAGATGACTTGGCCGCAACGGGGTTGCAGCATGGCGTGAGCGACTATTAGGCCCAAATATTTTGCTGATCCAAGGGCGAGACTTATCTTGATGACTTCGCGGTGATTTCTGATGTTGCACTAGGGCTGCGTGCCAACTTATGCGATATAGCTTGGCCGGCCCATGCGAGTTTTCCTTCTCCCGAGCTCCTCTTAATGCTCTACGTCCTCAGGTCCCGGCCCTCGAGCGAGCTCAGGCGCCGCCGGTATGCCAGGTCACGATGCCATGGTCAAGGCCAGGGGGTGAGGGCTGGAGAGCCAGTAAGAGCTCCTGAGTCGCGATGCTCAGGAGCCCCCCTTTAATGTGCAAGCGAGTCACACGAGAGGAAAGGAGACTCGTGGTGCCGCCTGGTACCCTTCCTGCGGGATTCCTGTGAACAAGCATAAGGAGAAACATGGTTTGCCGTTACTACCGCCTGCCTGCCGCTGGTTGGTCCGGATGAAGTGAAGGCACTGAGGGCCTGGTGAGGTGACATGCACGGCGCGTGCCGAGAGCCAGAGCTCGACCACTCAGATTTTTCGGTCGTGGCAGGGACGGACCCATGCACCAGCGTCGTGCCTTTGTAGAGGCCCCGAGGGAGGTGATGATCGAGCAGGCAATAGCAGTTGGCAGGTTAAGCATGAAGAGCAGATTATCTGGGATAAATGCAGGGAGGTACATGCCACTGGGTCTGGCCCGAGCGGTGTGGGGATGATGTAGCCCGAGGGGCGCCCCCAGCGAGGTAAGCTTAGAAACATAAGCAGAAAGGATACATGCCACAGGGACGGACCCACGTGGCCTGGGAATAGTGCAGCCCGAGGGGCGCTCCCAGCTTAAATGAACTTGGAAGATGTCACCGGGGTCTGTAGACGAAGTAGAGCTGGTGCACCTGAAGCCACGCATCGAAGGAATGACTCCTCATGAGCCACCGAGACCCTGAGCCTCGGGAGGCTCTGGGGGCTCAGGAGGTTCCCTGAAGGCCGTCGCCATCTCCTCCAGAACGGCTAGAACCTGGCCTCCTGAGCCACGTGGACTTGCCGCATATTGCGCTGATGGGCCGACGCCACGCTCGGCAGGCCGAAGGGCATGCGACCGAAGCTGTGTGGTGGACCCTCACAGTGGTCTGCGCGTGATGGACAGAAGCATTCCTGAGATGCGGCCCTGTTGAGCCCTGGGATGTTGACGCAGACGCACAGCTCAGCACCCTCGCCTGGGTGATGAGCCACACTCTGTGAACGACTGTCGCCACGCATGGCTCTTGCGTCTTGTAACTCTTGGGTGGTCTTGGTGATGAACTCCCGAGCCTTGCCTGAGGAGGGCGTCGGGCGTGCTTTCCTATGCGGTGGAGGGAGGCGCCCCTGGAGCGGGCGCCGATCCTGACGAGGCTCCTGATGCGACGCCATCTTCTTGGGGTCCTGCTTGGCACGGAAGCTTCTTCTTGGGGATGGTCTCTGGAGGGCCTTCACTTCTGCTGTCAGGGTTGTCGATTGCCGCAGCTTGGAAGGCGCGCTCAAGGGAGCACACTGCATCCCTTTCTTCACATGGGACCGTGATGATCCCCCCGCTTCCTGGCATCTTGAGAACGTTGTAGCCGCGATGAGTGACTGCCATGAACTTGGCCAGGCGGATACCCAAGGATGGCATTGTACGGCAGGCGAATGTGCGCAACGTCGAAGTCGATGAGCTCGGTGCGGTAATTCTTGCGCTCCCCGAAGGTGACAGGCAGGCAGACTTGCCCTATTGGTGTGGTGGATCCATCAGTCACTCCTGAGAAAGGCTTGGTTGGCTGGAGCTTCTCATAGGGCACTTGGAGGTTGTCGAACGTGACGACGGATAGGATGTTGAGCCCTGCGCCGCCGTTGATGAGAGTCTTGGTGACTTGCACATTGCTGATGACTATGGAGCACAGCATAGGGAGTCTGCCAGCGGTGGCTGCGCACTTGAGCTGGTCGGACGAGCTGAAGGTGATGGCGCACTAGGACCACCGGAGCAGGTGTGTGGCCTCGAGCTTGGGGAGCGTCGTGTTTACCTCGCGAGTGAACTATTTCAAGATGCGCTGGGAGGCTGGGGCCTGAGCACCGCCCAAGATGCAAGCAACCGCGTGCGGCTCCTGGAAGCCCCTGGCCCCCTCGTCCTGGTGGTGGTCATCGTTCCTCCTTGGCGGCGGCAATGGGGAAGACCAGCGTTGCCCTGGGGGCGATCCTCACAAGGCAGATCCCTCCAGGCGCCCTCGAGAGGTTGGTCCTGCCAGCGGTCCTCACGAGGCCGGTCACGCCACTCCTGGCGCGCGCTAGGGTTATCCCAGCATCCGCCTCCGTGTCCTCCTCCACGGCCGTAGCCCCGGTCATTGCGCTCGGGGCGTCGGCCGAAGCATCCTTCCCGAATGGCTTTGAGCTCTTGACAGTCGCTGGTGTTGTGGGTGTTCAGGTTGTGGAATGCGCAGAATGGGCAGCCGTTCTTGGATGACTCGGGCTGATCTCTGCCTCGCTTGGTGTCGGGCTCTGCTACAAGCACTACTGCCTCCTTGTGCTTCACGTCCTTGGACTTGGTCTTCTTTTCTTCCACTCCTGCAGCTGGCAGCTCAAGGAGAGAGAGGCGCCCCTCCTCAGCTCTTGCGCACCTGGTCGCCAGGTTGAACAGCTCCTAAGATGTGCAAAGCTCCTCATGGATAGCCAGCTCTTCCTTCATCTCGACATCGCAGACGCCGTCAGAAAACGCGGAGATGATGGCCTTGTCTGTGACCTTGGGGATCTTGAGGTGGGTGTTGTTGAAGCACTGGATGTACTTCTGGAGGGTCTCTCCTGGCTGTTGCTTGATGCAGCGTAGGTCGCCCACGACTGGTGGGCGGTCATGGGTGCCCTGGAAGTTGGTTACGAAGCGGTCGCGCATCTCGTCCCAGGAGGAGATCGAGCCGTGTTGCAGATTCAGGAGCTAGGAGCAGGCCCCATCCTTGAGAGCCATGGGAAACCAGTTCATCATGACTTTTTCGTCGCCGTTGGCCACTTCATTTCTCAACTCATAGAGCTGCAGGAACTCCGCAGGGTCGGTGATGTCATCATACTGAGGAGGCAGATCTGGCTTGAACTTGCCTGGCCAGGCAATGCTACGCAGCTCAGGGGTGAAGGCGCGGCAGCTTGCCGTGGTTGCCGGGGCCCGCTTCTGGGGCGGAGCTTGGTCTTGGCGGGGTCCGTGCTATGCCACTGCAAGCGGCACGCAGTCTTTATGAGGTGGCGTGCGGAGCGCTGGCGCAGCTTCTCACGGCCGCGGGATTTCTTGGCAGCTCCTTTCTTCATGCGTGGGTGCCGGGCGCGGCGGATCACGCCGCGGAGGCGCACGCTTTGGCGCCAAGGCACTGTCTTGGGGTCGAGGCGGTGGAGGCACGCCACGAGCCCCGTCGCCCGCAGCCTGCTGAGGGGGAGGCAGAGAGTGGGACGGCGCCAGAGAGCCCCCCGCAGCACGGACGAGCTCGGCGATGCGGTCGGGCCACTCCTCATAGACGTCGTCGACGGGGCGGTAACAAAGGAGCTCGTTCGCCACGATGAGCGCGGCCCGTGCCTCCATGGGAGCGCAACGCGCGTGAGACGAAGAGCCAGCAGGGGTGAGCGATGGAGTAGTGGTGCGGCCGTCCTGCCGCACCGAAGGATGTTGCAAGGATGCCTGCTGCTCGTTTCCCACCGGGCCGGTGGCAGCGTTGGCGGTGGGGGACAGAGAACAACGAGGAGGCCCGCCGACGGGAGCCGTCTGAGCGACGCGGGCGGCGAGGGCGGCCCGATTCTCAGCTCGAGCACGGCAAGCGTCCGACATGGAGACGACGGAGCGACGGAGTGACGAACTGATGGAAGGGAAGCTACGGCGCACCCCTACCTGGCGCGCCAAATGTCGGGGTATAGGGTCCCGCCAAACCCTTAAGGTTCGAACACTGGGGTGCGCGCGAAGTCTTTCCTTCCAACTGATCTATGCTCTAGCTCGCTAGGATCTTGCGGACGAACTCGACAAACTCACAACATAGAAGGACAGAGGGTTTATACTGGTTCGGGCCACCGTTGTGGTGTAATACCCTACTCCAGTGTGGTGGTGGTGGATTGCCTCTTGGGCGGATGATGAACAATACAAGGGAAGAGCGGCCTCCCGAGGGTGAGGCGTTCTTGTGCTCGGTGAGCTTGTGTGTGTGGGGTGGTCTCTAGCTAAGATCAGATCGTCCTCCCAAGCTTCGATCCTCGTCCTCTCAAGCTTCCATCTTCCCCTCCACTATGGTGGCTAGTCCTATTTATAGAGGCCCTGGTCCTCTTCCCAAATATCGAGCGGGAAGGGAGCCAACAATGGCGGGCTAATTTGAAGGGGGACAGCTAGTACAAGCTATCCTAACAAAAGTAGTCTTCACCTGTATAAAGTTCTGGTGGTGAGGCTGTTCTGGGCTCCACGGTGACCTCCGTCTGGCAGTCCATTCTCTTGGTCTTGTTGCACCGAAATGGCAACCTTTGCCTGAGGCCTCGGTACTCCGCGGCTGCGCTTGCCCCCTTTGCACCAAAGAGGAAACAAGGACGTTGTGTGCGCTGGCGCCCGCCTGGTGTTGATCGTCACGGCTCACGACACGAGAACCTCATGAGGTTCGCCTCGCCTTGATATCTCCGCTTCTCGTGAGCCTGCCTGGCTAGGCCACTCCAGAGGAGGTTTTGCATCGTCCACCTCGTGAGGCTTGGCCCCTCGCGAGGGTCTTGGGTTCTTTGTTGGTGAGGATGGGTCGTACGGCCTGCTGGCTTAGCCACGCGGCGGGCCGTAGGCAGGCAAGTATGGGGACCCCCGTTCCCAGAATGCCGACAACTGGTCCCTGCCCCGGGCGTGTTAAAATGGTTCCTAGCCTCAAACACTGTAGGTAGACAGGTCTGGTGCCTCCTCCTCATAATAGCGTTTGAAAGGACCACGATGTCGCCTAGAGGGGCGTGAATAGGCGTTTTAAAATCTTTTATGGATTTGGCTATATCCTAATGCGGAAATAAACTAAGCAGATACTATTCAAGCACAAATCCAAAATATACTAGTCTCACAAAGTGCACCAACAACTTAGGTTAAACAAGATGAGAACAGCGAGGATATGAGTAAGCACAAGTCATACTCAATGTATATCACGAGATATGGAAATGAATCATACACACAACCACGAGTAAGCAATACAAGCTTACACAAATTGTATCAGATATATGGAATTGAATGATACAAGCAAACTCAAGTAAGCACTACAAGCTTACACAAGTTATGTCACAAGATATGGAAATGAATGTTACAGGCTAGCAATTCACACTAAGCATAAGATAGAACAATAGTAGAAAGTATTAATTGCAAATATAAAGTGTAGGCCTAAATAATCTCTTCAAGGGAATGGCCAACAAAATATAATGAGGACAACAAGATATAGTGAATGCATGGTCAAGTGACCAAAGTAAACCGCAAGTAAGGAGTTAGGGTTAGGGATAACCAAAGTCACGAAGATGAGGATGTATCCCAATGTTCACTTCCTTGGAGGGAAGCTAGTCACCGTTGGAGAGGTGGATGTTACCACGAAGGCACACCAATGCCACGAAGTCTCACCCTATTCTCCTTGAGATATCACCACGAAGGCGATTCTCAACCACTAGTGGTAGACCTTGAGGAAGCCTCCAAACCTTCACAAACATTCTGGGGGACAAATCACAAGTTGATTCCTCACCGGATGACTCCTACCGCCTAGGAGTCTCCAACCTCCAAGAGTAACAAGAACAAAGGGGAAATGCTCAAGACTTGCTCAAATCACGAATTCCTTTGATCAAGAGAGGGAGAGGGAGTGGATCTATCACTTGATTGGAAAAACTCCCAAGAACTCTCACGAATCTCTTCGGGATCTAAGATTTGGTGTAGGATAAGTGAGAGGGAGACACTTGTGTTCTTGGGGCGATTTGGGACGAAGTGGTCAACCCTCTACCGGATTAGTAGAGGAGTATATATAGAAGGCCTAGAAAACTAGCTGTTTGTGAGTAAGTGACAGCGTCGTGCCGGACATTCGGTCAAGGGCCGGACATCCAGCGGATGAGAAAAGCACACACACACACACGCATGTGAAAAATAGAAGCCGGAGTACAGGCCCCGGACATCTGGCCAAGGATCGGACATCTGGCCAAAATTGGGGCCCCGAACATCCAGCGGGCACAACCAACATTTGAAAACAGTTTCTGGAATTTGTGGGCAGGATTTCCGGGAGGATCCCGGACATCTGGGGAGACCCGGAAGCCCGGACATCTGGCCAAGTCCTGGATGTCCGGCCATTAAAAAAACAGCAGGAACTCCAAAACTGAAACATGCATAACTTCTACATCCGGACTCCGATTTTGATGATCTTGGGATCGTTTTGAAGCTATGGAAAAACTCCAGGTCCTCATATAGAGAACCACCCAAGATAGGGCAAAATGGAGGGGTAAAAGTATGCAAGGGTTATACATATACTTTGGGGAACCTAGTTGGCTTTGGATTTTCTTTTGAGATATGTAGGCATATTGTATTTGTATTGGATAGGAGTGAAATATGCCTATGTTGGAATATGATGTGAGAAGAATAGGAATAGATGATGTTGAATTGAGCAAATCCATCACGAACCCCTTTGATCCCCTCTTAATAGTGCGGGATCCCTATAACTCAAGAATCATAAAAGAACTATATTAGATAGCTTCCGGAAACTCATTCTTGAGCATATATCATTTTTGATTGTCATCGATCCTCACATCTAAAGCCAAAGGAACTAATACCTTTGGCTAGAGCCTCTCACTTGAGCTTTATACTGATGTTTCCTCATGGCTCGAGTTGAAGGCAAGACATTGGAGAAGTTTTCAAGTAGCTCCCCCATACGCAATGTGGGAAGCTTTGCTTTGCATTCATCTTTACTTGTCCATCAGCATTAATTACTTGATGATATACTTTGATGAGCACCAAGCTTTCTTATAAGCACCAAGCTTTCTTATAAGCACCGACCTCATGAGAATTACCTAACCCATATAACATAGACAACACATAGTATGGGTTAGTACACAAAGCGCAATTGATAAATTCTTGCCATGCCACCAGATCTCATGTGGCATATGATATGCGCTTGTGTGTTGACCATCTTAGAGGTCAATCTTTTATCTTCATCTTGGTAAACATTTATCTTTGCTCCATGTTTAATATTGATGCCTTTAAGGCCCTATTGATATCTTCACTATGCTTCATATCTTCAAGACATAATAACCAATATCTCAATTCACCATGACCATATCAAGTTTCTCCTTGAATATCATATTGGACATCATTTGTTTGTTCTCATGCTCCAACATAGTATCTTGAGAGGCACAATGAATTCTTCACTTGAGTTGCCTGGTTTAAGACATAATAATCCATGACTCAACGTATGAGCTCATAATGATCCTATCTTCAAGCATATGTAGAATTCTTCTCTTTAATCATTCTCTCAAGATCTTGATCCATCATGGTTCAACCCATAAGCCTTGATGCACGCATAACAATATGTATATGGCATTCATTTCGAATCCATTATATCTCCTTCTTACATCACCATGGAACAAGCATCCTTCAGTTCATCCAATATTCTTCATGCATTGGAAATGGAACTTTCCTTCAAATGTATAAATCAATGCAAACATTAGTCCATTAGGATTGTCATCAATTACCAAAACCACACATGGGGAATACATGTACTTTCAATCTCCCCAATTTTGGTAATTGATGACAATCTCAACAAGAGGGTTTATATAATGAATTTTAAAACAGCATGCAATTTATCCGAGGATAAAAAGTATACTTGTGATGGTTGTACTATCATCAAGACACTACACAAGCATTTGATGATAGTACACCCATAGTATATAGAGCAAACTCACCCACAATATATGCATGTGTGAATGAACTTTGAATGTCATTGCATATATTGGTTGACATAAACTAGGAGAAGATTTCTCTATATACAATACACATCCATGCAACAAGAATATATAACAAGGGTAGGTATGCATGAGTGACAACAAGCGCTACAAAAATACTTATCTTAAACCCTCTAAACTTCTCCCACATTGGCAACAAATGCCAAACTGGATGAAACAATCTAGAAGACTAATATAGTATGAGTTCCTCCTTAATGTGTGCATATTGAGAAAATGTGAGTGAAATCAAATGCACATATTCAATGATGAAAAATTTGAGGAGCTCAACCCATATATAGGATCTAGAATGCAACAAGATAGTATGATATGAATATAATATTAAACATGGGAGGAAAACATTCAAAAGATCCAAAGAACATATTTTGGACAAGATAAAATAGGAATATCCAATGTGATCATCATGTCAAGTATGGGTCCAAAATACATCCAAAACACATGAGTGCGCAAGGATATATGCAATGCATACAAGCACTGACGACACAACCTCTTACCGAAGCCACTATATGAATAAAAGGAACACACAAAGTGCCCGACAAGGAATAAATGATATCAAGGAAAGACATGAACTTTCTTATGTATAAAAATTTCTAAGTGGCCAATAATAATCATGATATGTATCCACAAAGAAACCCGTATACACAAAAAGGTTGTAATTGATAAGAACAAGATATCCATAGGTGAATCCACTATTATACAACTTTGAGCCTAGCATAAGAGCAAGGCACGTGGCACAAAGCACATGGAACAAATTGATCTCATCTGCATAACACAAAGTGACGCAAGCAATCAAAAGATCCAATGAGCCAGAAGGATAAAAGAATATTATCATTTGAGCAAAGGGGTGTTCTAAGGAAAATAGAGAAGCTCCCCATGATTTGTGCACTATTTAGATTTTTTATTTGGATATAAGTGCACAAAATATGATCATCACTCCCCCAGAATCAATAGTAACACAAAACAATTGCAAGCAAACATAGATAAGAAAAGAAGCCTAGAAATTGCAACAAAGATATGGTTGACCAACATGTAAATGAGGCAACCTAATAATAGGCACAACCAAAATGATGTGAGTGAGTCACGTCAAAGCACTTGAGAAGACTAATATAAGGATGAGAATTAAGCATCAACATAGTCTTGAGTAAATGAGATACAAGGTGCCAGACATGTCCTTCCCACACACACGAAGTTAAGTAGGTCACACACACATCAAGCAAAATGGGTTCACAAGCTCACTAATAGCAAATTAAAAATCAAAGCTTGTGACAACCCATGGTGAAGATAGGAAATAATAGGCTTGTCAAGACAAGCATGAGGACAACAAACTTCACCAAACATGAGTGCACTAAGATGCAAAGAGGTAAGACACGCACTCATACAACAAATGCTTCCACGGAGCCACCAAAGATATAAAAAGAGAATGGAATGGTGGACATGAAAGAATAGGGATATCAACTAGAGATGTAACTTCTCTCATGTGTATAAGATTCTGGGTAGATGACAATCATGGTGATATATATCCACAAGGAAGGATTTACACATGAAATAGTTATAAAAGGAAAGAATAAGATATCCAAACGGGATTCATAAAATATACAATTGAGATCTTTCCTTGAAAGCATAGCACATGGCTTAATATTATCTTATTGTATATTAATGAACTCCAAACACACAACCATCAAAGACATCACAACTAGCAACAAGAAATCATTGTTGGGATGCTTTGAGAAAGGAAACAAGTATCACATGAATGAGTCAAGAAAATCATGCCATGATGCAACCTACACAAGGTTGACCCCATTTCTATATATATGCCTGAAGTAAATACTTGTCACCGAGATAGCATTGGTATGAAGTCGTAGATCAATAAAATGCCCAAGCTTGGCTCTAATTTCCTCATAGTGTCACCACCTTCATGAATAAGCCAAGAACCCAATGCTTCTCAAATGTACCTAAAAAAATTTAAGTACAATATGGTCCCCAAACTTATTGGGTCCGAAGTAGTTAGCATGACTACAAAACATAGGGTAAAACCACTTAAGTATGTGCATATCGATATGAATTTGAATTTCATGCACATATTAGCTATTAAGAATTTGATGGATTTACCATATATATATATATATATATATATATATATATATATATATATATATATATATATATATATATATATATATGGGATCAATAAAGCAAACAAGGCATGCAAATTTACACAAAGTAACTATGCATGCACATGCCTACCAAAATCCAGGGAGATACAAAATGGACAAATGAACACATAACCATTAATACTTCCAATAACATCACTAGTCATTCATGTTGTCCAAAATAAATTAATGTCAGGACCCCGACTCGATGTCACATCGATCTAGCCGGTAACACCTCATATCACCTTGCGGCCTCACGCACGGTATCCCCACGGGTGTCGTCTTACCTTTGCCCGTGACCGTTTGCGCATTTTGGCTCACGTATATGATAGTGTCGCTAGCATCCATATGATAAAGAGCCCGGGCTGACATGACTAGTCGTAAACCCAAAGTGGCACAGACTTACAGGGACAGGCATTCATGACCCAGCTTCGAACGTGTCGGTCATCAGCAAGTGGGTCCGGGCTGTAGCACTGGGCTAGCAGGACTCCGGTAAACCGGGCTGTAGCGGGCTAACAGGACTCCGGTACTCAAAGCGTGACATTTCCCCGAAGGGACAGACACAGGAACGAAGAAGGACACATGCCGGCCAGCCTAAGTGTTCCAGAGCAGTAGCAAGCTACCATGGCTCAGCGGTAACACTAGGAGACATTTCCCGGTAAGAGAGGCTACTAAAGATAAACAACTAGATAGTCAGATCCCACACATACCAAGCATTTCAATCATACACACAATATGCTCGATATGTG
>NC_041384.1:361739605-361740753 GCF_002162155.2 Triticum dicoccoides | reverse complement strand
CTTGCCTGATGGTTCGATGCACTGATACGGTTCTTCGTTAGGGTAATCACGGTATTCCTCGGAGACAGAACCTGCCGCAGAGAGCACCGATACACAAACATTACCAAACAGTATGCAACAATATGATGCATGCATGAGACATGGCAAAATGAGTGTATTGGGCTAATGCAACTAAAACCAGAAGGGTTTGAACAAATTTGAATCAAGGATTCAAATTTCAAATTCAAATATGGCCTTTTAAAGTGCTTTTCCTTGTTCTGCTTAAAACATCAATTTAACTTGTTTGATCATGCATGAAAATAGTACAGATGGGTAGATTGGATTTTTCTGATCATTTTTCATATATAATTTGTCCAATTTGGAGTTACAGAATAAAAGTTATGAATTTTTGAAGTTTAAATAGTATTCTGGAATTTCCTGATTTAAATTAAATCCAGAAATTATAGTTATTGCGCCAGCATGACGTCATCATGACATCAGTGGTCAACTGCGGCTGGCTGAGGTCAAACCTGACGTGTGGGACCCACACGTCAGTGACAGGGGGTTAAACAGGGTTAAATTAACTCTAATTACTAATTAGTGGCGCTGGGGCCCACTGGTCAGTGTTAGGGGTTAACTAACAGTGGTTAGCGCTAATCCTAATTAGCTACAGGGCTGGGCCCACCTGTCAGGGACTCAGGGGGGTCCTGCCATGGTCAAGGTGGGTCAAACCCACCGGCGACGTGACGCCGGCGAGGTCCGAGACGGCGGCGCGTCGCGGGATCGCGCTACAAGGCACGGGCGAGGCCGTGCTTGGGCTCGTTGGAAAGCCCTTGCTCCCGCGCGTCGAACGGTGGTGGTGGCCGGGCCTGAGGTGGCCGGAGTCGTCGACGGCGAGCTCGTGAGCGGCGGCCGGAGTTCGGGTGCGGTCGGAGTCGGCGTTGCAGGGGGTTTGGGGAGGTGTTGGTGCGTGCTGCGTGATCCTAGTGAGGTGTGGAGCACGATAGTGTGCTCGGTTGGGTGCTACGGTGACCGTGGCCACGACGGCGACATCGCCGGCGGCGTGGAGCTCTCGGCCAAAGTGGGGCTAGGGCCTAGAGGTCGGGAGAGACCAGGGGAGAAGGGGGAAACGATCCGGGGCTCACCGCGGAGCTGCAGAGGTGGTTAGC
>NC_041384.1:361722759-361738881 GCF_002162155.2 Triticum dicoccoides | reverse complement strand
GGCGGTGGTGGGCTGGGCTGGCTTGCTGGGCCGGCCAGCTGGCTGGGCCGCACAGGGAGGAGCCCAGGTAAGCTTCTCCCTTTTATTTCTTTTCTGTTTTCTAATTTCTGACATTTGTTTTGATTTAAATAATATATTAAATCATTTATTTAACTTATGCCAATTTTTGCAGGGGCTAGATATATTATTCCAGAGCTCCTGTATAATTGGCATAATATTTGGACATATATTAATATATATAGAAATATATTTCCAAAGCAAATATTTATACATTAATTCCAAATGCCCAAAATAAATGTCCATGAGCCACTAAAAATATTGGTTTGATTTTTATCTTTGTCCAATATTTTCAGAGAGCAACATGAGCATTTTCTTGGACCCTTTTGGAGAAATTTTTATTTGGATCATTTTCAAAATGATTCTGAGGGTTTCACAGATCCCCATTTCAAGTTTCTGATGAAAGAGTAAACATGATGCAACACTCTAATGCATGACTAGCTAGGGTGTGACAATTAAAGTGACAAATCAACATATGATAGCACACAAAGTTTAACATATGAACCAAGGGAAACCAATGAGCATACAAGATATGCATTGCACACATACTCATAGGAATATCTCACTCAAGTAGATATATGATACTATAAACAATGCGATAACAAACTCCCATAACTCCATAGAAACCAATAAGATGACCTCGAACAAAATGGTATTTCGAGTTATCATTCGGCGTAGAAACCACATAAGTACATGATCATCTATACTAACACAAGCATAACATGAGAGTTTAGAAATAAACACAATGCTTGGATAGTATATTATTAACATTCCAATTGGATAGATCATCATGTGTCATGGTGGGCGCACGGCAGATGCCAAGGGATGGCTAAAGAAAGGAGGAGGCTCGAGGGCATTGGTGGGCTCCAGAGGCGAGGTCGGCATGAGCGAGCGCGGGACGCAACCCAGGTCCAGGGCTCTCCGGAGAGATAATACCCCTAGTCCTGCCGAGTGCAGTTGATGTGTATCAGTACAGAGTTGCTCCTAGAGTTGTATGGAGGAAGAAGGGAGGCAGGCCAAGGCCTAGGCTGCTCCCTCTCCTTGGGTGTTGCTTGCTATGTGTGTGTGAGTAAGTGATTGATCGCCCGTATGCATGAGGGCTCCTGGGGGGTTTTATAGGTCAACCCCCCAGGGATAAAATGGTAATGTTACAAGGCTGTGGGGCCGGGTTGTCATCATCCTGGGAGCCGGTGCTGGGACCCGCGGGGTGCCAGGGCTCGCCGGGTACGGGGGCACTGTTGGTCGTCTTATCGATCGTCAGGGAGTGGCCGGGTTGAGTCGGCTACACTGGCGCTCCATCAGGTCGCCGCTTGCTGGCATCATTAGTGATGACAGATGTACTGCAACCACGCCAACCCTAGTCAGCAGGTAGGTGGGGCACTGTTGCCACGCCCGGCTGACCAAAGGCATGGGCGGGTGTAACGCCCCGAGACCGTTGCGCCAGGTGTCTTCCAGTTATTCGCTGTTGTTGCCTTATCATTTGCTTGCGTGTCATGCATTTCATATCATGTCATCATGTGCATCGCATTTGCATACATGTTCGTCTCATGCATCCGAGCTTTTTCCCCGTTGTCCGTTTTGCAATCCGGCGCTCCTATGTCCTCCGGCGTCCCCTTTTATCTCTTTTCATGTGCGAGTGTTAAACGTTCTCGGAATGGACCGAGATTTGCCAAGCGGCCTTGGTACACTACCGCTAGACCGCCTGTCAAGTTTCGTGCCATTTGGACTTCGTTTGGTACTCCAATGGTTAACCGGGGAACCGTAAAGGCCTTGTGTGTTGTCGGAGTAATGGGCCACGGGTAGGCTAACCGAGGCCCAGAACCTTTCAAGACATTGAGGCAGACTGCGCCCCTCGAGGCCCCAGGACGAAGAGCCGCCTTCTGAGAGTCGTCGGCGAGGCGGCCGGCCGCCCACTCGCGGCCGAGTCCCAAGGACGACTTCAGGATGAGCCGACTCCTGACTGGCGACTTCCAGAGAAGCCGGCCTTGGGGAGTCGGCCCGCGACGCCAACAACCCCCATGCCCTCATAAAGAGGGACGGGACGGGGAGTGGCCACAGTAAGGTCCACTCCCGCCCTTTTTCCAAGAGCAGGCGTGGCCAAAGTACGCCGTACCCGCGGAGATCTCCGCCCGGCGCGCCACTGTTGCCATGTCGGCCCTGACGTCAGCCCTAGTGGGCGGAGTCCTGTGCCCACGATGGCCTGCCAGTACGACCAAGGGACGATGGGTCCCACCAGTCGGCGGGCGTACGGAAGACGGCGAGAGCGCTACCAGTCGACCCAGTTGGGAGTCGGCCCCCAGGAGTCGGCCGGCCCCTCCCACGGGCCCCATGCGCCATTAACCAGACGCAACAGGGAGTGGCAACAGTGATCGCCCGCCAGACGGCAGAGCTGTTGCCACGACCCCATGACCGAGCCCGCGTCATTAGAAGCATGGCTACAGTAATCAGCAGCCGGCAAGACCCGCCTACGGCGGACGCGGCCTGTCGGCTCCGTACCAAGCCAGTCGACGGGGCCCACCAGTCGGCGGGCCCCAGCAGTTGGCGGAGAAGACGGAGGCCGAAGGCACTGACGGCTGGGCCCGCGCCCAGCCGAATTACCATTGTACCCCTAGAGGGGTAGGCCTATATAAACCCCCCAGGGCACCCATGCAAAGGGTTGGAATCCATTAGCACTAGACCAGATCATATAGGAAGGAGAGAGCTAGCCTTGCCTTCTCCTACCTCCAGGAAACAGCTCAAGGAGCAACTGTGTAAACACTTTGCCATAGTGATCATGCGGAGAGCCCGTAGAGCAGCCGTAGGGGTATTATCTCCCTGGAGAGCCCTGAAGCTGGGTAAGATTCGCCGACGTGCATGTCTTCACTTCATCCCGTTTCCAGGCACTGGCAACGTTCTACTCGCCCCCACCATGATAAGCCATCCTTTGGCATATATCGCACCCAACCCCCGACATTTGGCGCCCACCGTGGGGCATGGTGCACCGTCGTCCGGAGACCTGCTCTGGACGGGAACCCTTATCCTCCCTGACGAGCGCAGCCAGCCAGGCACGCCGGACGAAGTTTGCGCTGACGCACTGCACGGCGTTGAGATCGCCTATGCAGCCAGCTGCCTCGCCGAACTTTTCGGTGAGGTTCGCCTCTCCGACGAACCTGCATCCAACGCAGGCACGGGCGGCCCTGAGAGCCTCCTCGCGGGCCTCCTCGACCAACTCCACGTCGCTGGCGAGCCTGCCGTGGACTTGGAGTCTGTAGGTTCCACCGACCCGATGCTGGTCGACTCCGATACTGCGTCGCTCGACGCGTTCCCCACCAACGTGGTGGTCTACGACGAACCTCTCCCTTGCGCGGAGAGCGACGGAAGCACCGTCACCGAGGTGCTCGTTATCACTCATGACGAGCCTCCCGGCGGAGGAGCGCATGACCCACTTGGCGCGGCACTACAAGACCTGACTACGCCCATTCCGGAAGACGCTGACGCGGAGACGTTGGAGGCGCGCCGCCTTCAGCTCGTCGAAGGCGCGAAGAAGCTGGCTAGCATGAGACGCTTGTCAGAAGCCTACCAGCGTGAGATGGATCGCGCTGTGGGTGGCTCGCCAGCCCCAGTTGGGCCCAGCCGCCTTGGCGCGGTCCAGCAGCGCGGCGTGGCCATCGCCAACCTGTTCGGGGCAAATCGCCCTGTGTACACCACGCCTGCGGAGAACATTCGAGCCGCCCAGGCGGCACGGACGAGCTGGACAACTTCGAGGGCAAAGAGAGCCGCCTGATGATGGAGCGAGTCCAGCGGCTCCTCGACGCGGCTGTCGCGCAGAACAAGGCCGGCTGCCGCACGGAGGCGCCGCAGCGGCAAAACGACGACCTTTGCCGAGATCAAGGCGCGACATCTCGGACGCCGACTGGCGGCGCCCGAGGAAGGAAAGACAAGGATCCGACTGTCAGCCACAGTCGGACTCACATTACCATAGAGCGCGACCAAGATGGCCGCCCGAGAGCAGTAGAACGACGGGATGACTGTCCGCCTCCTCCTCCTCGCAAGGAAAGGCGAGTCTCCCCGCCACCTGTTGATCATCCGACTCTCGGCGACCGCCTTGGCCGCCGAGAGGGAGTCAGGGAAAACGACGCCCGCCACCGAATCGATCGACTTCACCGATCCCTAGCGCTGGAAGAAGAAGACGAGTTGGGTCCGCCTTGTTTTGGGCCTCGCATTCGATACTAGCCCTTTCCCAAAGGGTTCACGCTCCCAAGAGACACACCCAAGTACACCGGCTCCGTGAAGCCGGAGGACTGGCTGGTCGACTACTCCACGGCTGTCAACATAGCGAACGGCAACAAGCGTGTCACCGTAAAATATGTTCCGCTCATGCTCCAGGGCACGGCCCGGACATGGCTGAACAGCCTGAAGCCCCGCAGCATCAACAGCTGGGTCGACTTCACCGAAGCATTCGTCCGCAACTTCACCAACACGTACAAGCGTCCTCCCAAGCCTCGTCGGCTTTCCTTGTGCATGCAAGGCCCCAACGAGTCGACCCGCGACTACCTCACGCGTTGGGCCGAGCTTTGGAACTCCTGCGAGGGCGTGCATGAGGTGCAGGCTATCGAGTACTTCATCGCTGGGTGCAGAGAAGGCACCCTCCTCAAGCACAAGCTCCTCTGCGACAAGCCAGAAACCCTCAACGAGCTGCTGATCATAGCAGACAAGTATGCCACGGCCGACTCCTCCATGAAGGCGGAGATTCAAGTTAGCGCAACTGGCAAAGTGGCCCCTCAGGCTCCAAGAACTCCGGTAGGAGACACCAGTCGGTGGCAATAGCAGAACGAGCACAAGCGCAAGGCCCCGCAGCCGGCAGGTCACGACAGTTGAAGCCTAGCAGCCGGATGGGCAGCCTCCACCCAAGCGATAGAAAGGTGGCAAGCCCAACTGGTTGTCGGCCTTCTCATATGAGCAGACTCTGGATGGTCCTTGCAAGTTCCATAGCGGTGCGAAGCCGTCGAATCACACCACCCGGAAGTGCCACTGGCTCACCAGGATTGCCAAAGGAGATGGCCTCCTACCTCCCCCGCCTGCTGGGCAGCCGCCTCCGCCTCCGCCCCAGCAGACGGCTGTCAGGCCAGTCAGCGCAGTACAAGACGAGTACCCCGAAGAGCATGGAGCCTACGTGGTATTTACCAGCATGGCTGATGATCGATGCAGCAGGCGGCTGCAATGACAAGAGGTGAATGCAGTAGCATCAGAGACGCCGGAGCTCATGCACTGGCCCGAGAAGCCTATCAGCTGGAGCAGGGCTAATCACCCAGAAGTGATGCCGAGTCCGGGCTCTTATGCCTTGGTCTTGGATGCCACCTTTGCCACAGATAGACGAGCCACTCGTTTCTCGCGAGTTCTGATAGACGGAGGCAGTAGCATCAACATCCTATACAAGGACACCATGGAGAAATTAGGAATCAAGCAAAGATAGCTTCAGAGCAGCCGGACTGTGTTCCACGGCATTGTTCCTGGGCTTTCCTGCTCACCAATCGGCAAGATCCTGATGGACATCCTCTTTGGAGACAAAGATCACTTCCGCCGAGAGTCAGTTTGGTTTGAGGTGGTGGACCTCGAGAGCCCATACCATGCACTACTTGGCCGACCCACCCTAGCCAAGTTCATGGCGGTCCCCCACTACGCCTACCTCAAAATGAAGATGCCCAGTTCCAGGGGGATTCTGACCGTAGCCGGCGACTACCGGAAGTCGTCTGCCTGTGCGGCTGAGAGTAGTCGGCTGGCCGAGTCCCTGGTGATCGCGGCCAAGAAGCGGCTCCTTGACCGGGTTGTGGCGATGGCCGGCAAGCAGCTAGAGGTGTCGCCTAACCCAAAGGAGTCGGAAGCTGAGGGTTCGTTCAAGCCGGGCAAGGAGACAAAGAAGATACCCTTGGATCCAGAGCACCCCGAGAGGTACGCTGTTGTTGGCGCAAACCTCGACAGCAAATAGGAAGGTGAGCTCGTCGATTTCCTCTGTGAGAATCGGGACATCTTCGCATGGTCCCCCAAAGACATGCCTGGTGTACCGACGGAATTCGCCGAGCACAAGTTACATGTCTGATCTGATGCAAAGCCGGTCAGGTAGCCCTTGCGCCGCCTATCAGAAGAAAAGAGAAGAGTTGTCGAAGAAGAGATAGCCTGACTCCTAGCAGCCGGCTTCATTATGGAAGTGATCTTTCCAGAGTGGCTAGCCAATGTGGTCTTGGTACTGAAGAAGAACAAGCAGTGGCGAATGTGTATTGACTACACGAGCCTCAACAAGGCCTGCCCCAAGGACCCGTTTGCTCTACCAAGAATTGATCAGGTGATAGACTCCACCGCCGGATGCGAGCTGTTGAGCTTTTTGGATGCATATTCAGGATATCACCAGATCAAGCTGAACCCGGCTGACAGACTGAAGACCGCCTTCATCACGTCGTTTGGAGCCTTCTGCTACCTCACCATGACGTTCGGCTTGAGGAATGCCGGCGCCACCTTTCAGCGTTGCATACAGAAGTGCCTCCTCAAGCAACTCGGGAGAAACGCCCATGTCTACGTGGATGATGTGGTGGTGAAGACGGAAAAGCATGGAACACTGCTGGAAGACCTCAAGGAGACCTTTGAGAACCTGCGCCGATTCCAGATCAAGGTCAACCCCGAGAAGTGCGTCTTCGGAGTACCAGCCGGCCAACTCCTTGGCTTCCTGGTCTCTGAACGCGGCATAGAATGCAACCCTGTAAAGATCAAGGCCATTGAGAGGATGGAGGTACCTAGCCGACTGCTAGACGTGCAAAAGTTCACCGGCTGCTTGGCGTCCATCAGCCGATTCATCAGTCGGTTGGGCGAGAAAGCTCTCCCCTTATACCAGCTCATGAAGAAGACCACTTTTTTCGAGTGGAACCACAAGGCCGACGAAGCTTTTCTCCAGTTGAAGAAGATGCTGACTACTCCACCCGTTCTGGCAGCTCCGACTCCTAAGGAACCTATGCTCCTGTACATTGCCGCCACCAGCCGGGTAGTCAGCACGGTCATTGTAGTGGAACGCAAGGAGGAAGGCAAGGCACTACCTGTCCAGAGACCGGTATATTACCTGAGCGAAGTATTGTCGGCCTCCAAGCAGAACTACCCCCACTACCAGAAGATGTGCTATGGCATGCACTTTGCCGCCAAGAAATTGAAGCCTTACTTTCAAGAGCATCCAATCACTGTGGTCTGCACGGCCCCACTTGCGGAGATCATCGGAAGCCGAGATGCTTCTGGCCGAGTGGCCAAGTGGGCCATAGAGCTGGCTCCCTACACCATCCACTACCAGCCCCGCACCGCCAGCAAGTCACAAGCACTGGCTGACTTTCTCGTCGATTGGGCCAAGACCCAGTACCTACCTCCAGCGCCCGACTCCACCCATTGGCGGATGCATTTCGACGGCTCCAAGATGCGCACCGGCTTGGGAGCCGGCGTTGTCCTCACTTCTCCTAAAGGCGACAAGCTCAAATACGCACTGCAAATCCATTTTGCCGCCTCCAACAATGTTGCCGAGTACGAGGCGCTCATTCACGGGCTCCAGCTTGCCAAAGAACTTGGCATTCGCCGGATCCTGTGTTATGGCGACTCGGACTTAGTGGTCCAGCAGCCATTTGGTGACTGGGATGCCAAAGATGCAAACATGGCGAGTTATCATTTCCTCGTGCAGCAACTCAGTGGGTATTTCGAGGGGTGCGAGTTCCTCCATGTGCCAAGAAACGACAACGACCAAGCAGACGCCTTGGCACGAATCAGCTCTACCCGCCAAGCAATACCATCCGGTGTCGCCCTTCAACGCCTCCTCAAGCCGTCTGTCAAGCCTTAACCAGAATCAGACTCCATCTTCGTGCCGGCTCCTCCCAAAGAAGTCGGATCCGACTCCAGAGCCCCGGCAGACGGTATGGGGATTTTGGCAGATGGCTCCAAAGCCGCCACAGTCGAGGCCGGCCCAGGGACTGCAGAACCCGGCCCGGGGACTGCGGCGGCGGGCTCGAAGACTCCAGAACTCGGCCCAAGAGCCGCGCTAGTCGGCCCGGGGACTTCATTAACCCAGCAAGCGGTTGTTGACTCCAACCCGCCGCCTCCCAGCCCAGCCGCCCTCGTCCAAGTCACAGTTCTGGCAGTCGAAGAAATAGCAGCACCCTCATGGGCCCAGCCCATCCTCAAATTTTTGGTGAGCAAAGAGCTGCCGACTGATGAGACTTTAGCTCGGCAAATACAACGCCGAGCGGCAGCCTACACCATAGTCAATAGAGATCTGGTCAGGCGCAGCGTCACTGGTGTCTACCAGCGCTGCGTAGAGCCAGAGCAAGGCCAAGAAATTCTCAAAGACATCCATCAAGGCGAGTGCGGCCAGCATGCGGCTTCAAGAGCACTCGTCGCCAAAGCTTTCGGACACGGTTTCTTTTGGCCAATGGCCTTAGAAGAGGCCAAGGAATTGGTCCAAAAATGCAAAGGGTGCCAGAAGTTCCGCTCCAAGCCGCATCAACTGGCTTCTGCACTCAAGACCATACCCATTGCCTGGCCTTTCGCAGTTTGGAGTCTAGACATGGTGGGACCATTCAAGACGGCACGAGGTGGCTTAACTCACTTACTTGTCGCAGTGGACAAGTTCACCAAGTGGATAGAAGCGAAGCCAATCAAGAAACTAAATGGTCCGACTGCCGTGACTTTCATCTCCGACATCACAATTCGGTACGGCATACCACATAGCATCATCACTGACAACGGCACGAATTTTGCCGAAGGCGCCTTGGCCCGTTTCTGTGCGACACTGGGCATCCGACTGGACCTAGCATCCGTCGCCCATCCATAGTCAAACGGCCAGGTGGAGCAGGCAAACGGCCTCATCCTGTCCGGCATCAAGCCCTGACTGATCGAGCCTCTGGAGCGCTCGACTGGCTGCTGGCTCGACGAGTTGCTAGCCATCCTTTGGAGTCTGCGCATGACTCCAAACAAGTTAACTGGCTTCACGCCTTTCTTCCTCATCTACGGTGTTGAAGCCGTCATCCCAACGGACATAGGGTTCGATTCCCCGCGAGTCACCATGTACACCGAGGAAGAAGCAGAAGAAGCACGACAAGATGGCGTCGACCTGCTGGAAGAGGGCCGGCTGTTGGCACTCAGCCGGTCCAGCATCTACCAGCAGAGCCTGCGCAGATACTACAACAGGAAGGTCAGGCCGAGATCTTTCCAAGAGGGCGACCTTGTGCTCCGACTGATCCAGCGAACAGCCGGCCAACACAAGTTGTCGGCGCCTTGGGAAGGCCCTTTCATCATCAGCAAAGTGATGGGCAACGACTCCTACTACCTGATTGACGCTCAAAAGCCCCGAGCACGCAAGAGGGACGACTCCGGCAAAGAGACAGAGCGGCCATGGAATGCAAATCTCCTCCAGAGATTTTACAGCTGATGCAGTATGTACCACATTACCTTTTGTATTAAAGTACCAAGACTTCGGGCCCCCCGAGACGAGCTCGGGGACTACCCTCTTTTGTCTATATGATAAAAATTATGCCTACGAGTATGTTACTCTTTGTTATGCCGCTTGGCACCGGGCTCGACAGGTCGGCCCGGGGACTTGCCGCCTTGCACTATGAAATGCTTCCTGCAGCCGGACAAGTAGTGTGTGGTGCCTAAGCCATCTCCTGCCAGAATCCGCAGCTCGCAGAGTGACTGTATGGTGGGCAGGAGTAAGGTAGAATGGGCGTTCGCATTAAAAATGGCTAAGGACTCAAAGCATAAAACATAGCTTAAGCCGGCTTCCAGCCTTTTTTCACAAACCGACTCTTGAATAGTCGGCTTGCCGCCTTCTATTCAACTTGCTCAAAAACTCTAAAATGGCTAAGTACTTGCCTTCCCAAAGTAGCCAAGCATTTGATCCAACGGCAGTCCGCAGAGCGGCTGTCCGACTGGCAAGACAGGCAACTAAGGGAAGGCGGCAAAGGAAAAAGCCAAAAGAGCAATGAGCAAGAAAAGATAGAATTCGGATAAACATTTACATAACATGGGCCCTTGGCCGAATCTTCGAGCAGAAGTTCAAAATACACCCCGCGGGTGGAATTGTGCGAATTAACAAGTTCTTCAAAGACTACTAAAGCAGATAAAATAAAGATAAGGCGGTAACTTAGGAAGAGGCAGACGGATTCGGAGGGTCGTAGGAGACGGCAGCGTCAGGCGTTGGGGCGGCCGATGGGCAGTCTCGGCTTGATCGCCTCCGGCGGCAGTTGGCTCGGTCGCACGTGGCTCGTTGCTGGAGGCGCGGTCGAGCTGAGGCTAGTCGTCCGCTCCGTCTTCTGGTGCTTCTGTCTCGCCTCCGTCCTCCGCCTCGCCTTCCTCCTCGATGCTGGAGCCGATCACCTCCGCCGAGTCCTCGCCTTAGTCTGGGTTCATCCCAAACCACTCCAGCGGTACCTCCTCGCCGTCTTCAGCCCGCTCGGGGACGAAGATGCTGGTGCCGGTGTACTCGGCGATCGCAACGGCACGCTTGACGAGGGCGTCTTCTACGGCTGCCAGCTCGGGCTGGGCCTCTGACCGGAGTGTGGCTAGCCGGTCTAGGTCCAGCCCCGGATACCACGCCTTGATGAACTCCAAGGCCCGACGCGCTCCATCTCGGGCCGAGGAACCTTTCCAGGCCTCAAGACAACTAGCCGCGACCTCCAGCCAGTCGGCAGTCCGACTGGGGGTGCGCGGAGCCTGCATGTCTGGCCACAGGGCAGCAATCGCCTGGGCGCCGACACGTTGAAGCCGGCGCAGCATCCGGTGAGCCGGCCGAAGGCGAGCCTCGATGCTCAGGATATGCTTATCAAGGGTTCGGGGGGCGTCGGCGGCGATCTCTGCGCCTTCCGCCCTCCGACCTTCACGGTCAGCCTCGATGGCTTGGATGGCGGCCTGCGAGTGCCCAGGGAAGAAGTCTGCCAAGACGGAAAGAATGAAGAAGCAAGTCAAAAATCGGGAGTCAGCACGACTTATAATCGGCAGCTCGAAGAAAGAAAGTAAAGAAACTCACCATCAACAATGTCTTCAATCTCATGGAAGCCGGAGGCCAGCATTGCCTCTTTGTCAGTTCAGGAGGAGCGCTCGCTCGCAAATTCGGCCAGGAGGGCGGCTTCCACCTCTTCCGCCTCCTTCTGCGTCTTCGTAAGCAGCTCCCTCTGCTCTGCCAATTGTGTGGCCAGCAGATCACGCTCTACGGCGAGCTTGCTGCACTCCTCCCCCTTGGCGCGCAACGCGGAGTTGGCTTCGCTCAGCTGCTGTTGAAGAGCAGCGTTAGCTTCTGAAGAGAAGGAAGAAAGAAGGCGTTAAGTCATCAATAAAGAAGGTCGCCGGGGAGATCCGGCCCGACTGCCCAGCAGTCGGCCCAAATCTCGGGGACTACAGCCCGCGGGTGCGCCAGCGCACCCCCGCAAAGAAGAAAAAGGACTCACTCTGGCTCTTTGACAAGTCGGCGGTCCGCTCGCCCAGCTCTTCAACGTTGCGGTTGAAGGCAGTGACACGGAGGTTGTGGTAGTCCTGCGACAAGTATTTCAGACAAAAGTTAGTACCCGGAACTCACCAATTGGAAGTTCCGGGCCGCCTGCTCAGCAGCCGGCCCGAAACTCGAGGACTACACCCAGTGGGTGCGCTGGCGCGCCCCCACATAGAGGAACAAGAAAACAATGACCAACGAGAAAGCATACCCGGACGGCTGCCCGCGATGCTAGGTACGCCTTGGTGCAGTTTTGGATGGCGTCGCCCTCAACCCGCAGCTTCATCTGGACGTCCAGAAGCGCCTGGTTCAGCGGCCCCGTGCCACCTCCTTGCACCCACCCAATGGGCGCGGCGCTCGTCGCTTCGGCATCTGGGATCGCCGAGCTAGCGGTGTCGGCCTCCAGGGGGCGTGGCGCCGAAGCCGCCTTCTCAAGACGACGGCATGTTGGTGCGCCAACTTGAAGGAGTAGCCTTGCCACGGCCTCATCTTCAGTCGGCGGCACCGGCGGGTCCGCCGGCTGTTTGCCTTGCGTGCTCCCAGACGGCGGCGGAGGTGGCAGCGGAACGATCATGTCCGGCATGAAGGATTCGTCGCGTTCCCTCTCCATGATGAGGTTCTCGCCGCCGGCTTCCCCAGACTGCCCCGTGAACTCCGGAGGAGGCGGCGCAGAGTTCAGCAGGGTGACGAACACCGCTGATTGGCGGTGCGCGGCCTCCTCAGCTTGCCACTTTGTCGCGACGGCGGCTTCGGCCTCCGCCAGCTTCTTCTTGGAGGAGGCCTCCGCCTTCTCGGCCTCCACCTTCTCCAGGCGGGCGGCCTCTTCCTCATTGCGCTTCTCCTGCGCGTTCCGCTCCGTCGCCTCCCGGAGGTCGGCGGTGGGGTCAATCCGCCGAGTGGTGGCGGACGTCTCCGCTGACCCCATGACGGAGGCGGCGACAACCCTCTCAAGAGTGAGGGGAGCCCTGAAGCGAGGGAAGCAAGTAAAAGGCTCAGACAAAGCCACAAAGAAAGAATAAAGCGTTAATACGGAATAATCACGCGGAGACCAGTGGCGGCTTCTTTACTTCCTTGCGGAAGCGGATGGCCTTCGCGGCCGCTTCGTCCCGCTTGGTCGCCGCAGCCGAACTCTTGGGCTTCTTCGGCCGACTGCCGAACAAGGTCGGCACGGCCCTGCGCTTCTTCTCGCCACCTGGAGCACCCGGCGCGAAAGAAGAGCCCGCGCCGGGATGGCTGGCTCCTGGCCGGTGGCGGGGGCGACCTCCTCATCATCATCAGGCCAGTCCTCTGGACTGGCCATGAGCCGCGGGCCGCCTCCTCCCTCGGCGTCGTCTTCCAAAGCCGCCGCCCCCAGATCTGGGCCGTCGACGTCGCTCTCCGCCCGGTCGGCAAGGAACTCACGGGCCGGCCCCGTGGTGCCGGCTGATGGATGGAGGAGGGGATTCTGACCAAAGCCGACTGGTCAGGTCGCACAAAACAAACTCGGCAAGAAAGAAGACAATTCAAAGAAAGAAAGAAAAGGCAACTCACTGTGGGTGGGGGGTTGGCGCGGGAGTACGGCTCCTTGCCGAACCGCCAGTCCTCTAGGAGCTTGCTGTCCGAGAGGTAGTTCACCATGTAGGCCACCTCCTCGTGAGGCATGTCCTTGGTGCACATCCGACTCGGGTCATGGTGCCCGCTCATTTGGCATATCATGTGGGGCAACCTTGGAGCGGGAGAACTCGGCGCGCCACGAAGGCGGCCAGCAGGTCCGGACCAGTCAAGCCCTCCGACTGCATCAGCACTCGGAGTCGCGTGACGGCGCCGGCTCCCACAGGACTTGGCCCGGTACGACCAGTTGGGCAGTCTCCCAGCCGGCGGGCCGGCTTCGAAAGCCGGCAAGTTGACCCAATCGCCATTCGCGAAGACGCTCTTCACGTAGAAGTACGATCGCTACCACATCTTCACTGAGTTTATCACCTTTATGGTGGGGAAGGGATTGTCAGCCCCCGACCTCCGCACGGTGATGAACACGCCGCACTGAGCCGGCACGCTCAGCCTGGGTGCCGAGCTTGGAGTAGAAGAACTCCCCCCAGAGCTCGAGGGTGGGGAGGACTCCGAGGAAGCCTTCACACAGGGCCACGAAGGCGGACAGCAGCACCACTGTGTTGGGCGTGAGGTGGTGCGGCTGGAGGCCGTAGAACTCCAGAAAGGAGCGGAAGAAGCTACTCGCCGACAGCCCCAATCCGTGCAGGCACTGCGAGCGGAAGATAACCCGCTCGCCCTCCTCCAGCGCCGGAGAGATTTCCCCCCTCAACGCAAGGCATACCCGCACGTAATCTTCGCCGGGGAGCCGACGAGTCTTGCGGAGGAACTCGATGTGGTCGTCATGGACTTCTGAGCCATCCCAGGTGCCGGAATGCACCGAGGGAGGCGCGGCGGCAGAAGAAGAACTCATCATGAGCGGATCTCCACGGCGTTCGGCAAAGCTTGGGTGCACGACGGTGCGAGGAAGAAGAAGAAGAGCAAGGTGTAGCATGGAGGAGGGGCGCGCGTGCTCTGCCGCGCCCCCCCTCCTCCCCCTACTTATAGCCTCATGGGCTGCGAAGCCGAGGGGGTGGTCGTGGGATTTACTGCGCCCACGACCCCACGAACCCCGCGTTTCCACAACAAAAGTTACTGCGCGCAGTAAATTCACGGGAATCTCAACCGTCCGCTCGGGCCACAGCGGATCCGCTCGAGCGCCGAGGCGCGGTAATGGCGGGCCCCGCCTACGGGCCTGTCCCGTCACGCGCGTAGGCTGGCAAACTGGCCCGGCCGCGTGTTGCCACGTGACAGGCCCGGAACGGGCGGCGGCCTGGAACCTTAGCCAGCACGCTACTTGGATCCCGCCGCGACGTTCGAAATATTGTGCAAGTCAGAGTTGGGCGGGTCCGACTCCTTCTAGTCGGCCCGGCAGAAGTCAAGCAAGATCCATGTCTCGGGCACCCGGAAAGAGAAACTGCTGAGGCTCCCCGGGCGATCGTCCGTGGTGCCTCATCAGCTTCGGGGACTACTGTCGGAGTAATGGGCCACGGGTAGGCTAACCCAGGCCCAGAACCTTTCAAGACATTGAGGCAGACTGCGCCCCTCGAGGCCCCAGGACGAAGAGCCGCCTTCTGAGAGTCGGCGGCGAGGCGGCCAGCCGCCCACTCGCGGCCGAGTCCCAGGGACGACTTCAAGATGAGCCGACTCCTGACTAGCGACTTCCAGAGAAGCCGGCCTTGGGGAGTCGGCTCGCAACGCCAACAACCCCCATGCCCTCATAAAGAGGGACGGGACGGGGAGTGGCCACAGTAAGGTCCACTCCCACCCTTTTTCCAAGAGCAGGCGTGGCCACAGTACGCTGTACCCGTGGAGATCTCCGCCCGCCGCGCCACTGTTGCCATGCCGGCCCTGACGTCAGCCCCAGTGGGCGGAGTCGTATGCCCATGACGGCCTGCCGGTACGACCCAGGGACGACGGGTCCCACTAGTCGGCGGGCATACGGAAGACGGCGAGAGCGCTACCAGTCGGCCCAGTTGAGAGTCGGCCCCCAGGAGTCGGCCGGCCCCTCCCACGGGCCCCATGCGCCATTAACCAGACGCGACAGGGAGTGGCAACAGTGATCGCCCGCCAGACGGCGGAGCTGTTGCCACGACCCCATGACCGAGCCCGCGTCATTAGAAGCACGGCTACAGTAATCAGCAGCCGGCAAGATCCGCCTGCGGCGGACGCGGCCTGTCGGCTCCGTACCGGGCCAATCGGCGGGCCCCAGCAGTCGGCGGAGAAGACGGAGGCCGGAGGCACTGACGGCTGGGCCCGCGCCCAGCCGGATTACCATTGTACCCCTGGAGGGGTAGGCCTATATAAACCCCCCAGGGCACCCATGCAAAGGGTTGGAATCCATTAGCACTAGACCAGAGCATATAGGAAGGAGAGAGCTAGCCTTGCCTTCTCCTACCTCCAGGAAACAGCTCAAGGAGCAATCGTGTAAACACTTTGCCATAATGATCATGCGGAGACCCCGTAGAGCAGCCGTAGGGGTATTATCTCCCCGGAGAGCCCTGAAGCTGGGTAAGATTCGCCGGCGTGCATGTCTTCGCCTCATCCCATTTCCAGGCACCGGCGATGTTCTACTCGCCCAGACCATGATAAGCCATCCTTTGGCATATGTCGCACCCAACCCCGGACATGTGTGTTGCAGCCCAACACCCCTCCAAAGTGGCCCGAAACCCATCCAAACCTCCTCCATCCTCTCGGTCGTTCGATCACGATCATGTGGCCGAAAACCGCACCTCATTTGGACTCTCCTAGCTCCCTCTACCTATTTATATGTGTGCCTCCCCGAAATTTCGCGGTGCAAACCCTAGCAGTCTTCCTCCTCGCACCGCCGGACAGATCCGTCCGCGCCGGACATGTCCGCCGGCCACGTCCCTCCGTCCAATGGCGTCGCGCCACGTCACTTTCCCCACCGCCGCAGCCAACCGGCGCCCTCCATGTCACCCGCGCCGCGCCTCCTCTCTCTTCCCCGTGTCGCCGCGGCCCTGCGGGCCCACGGCCGGCCCGACAACGCGCCCCGCGCC
>NC_041384.1:361673932-361722446 GCF_002162155.2 Triticum dicoccoides | reverse complement strand
GGCGTCACCGCTCGTCGCTGCCGACCCCTCGCTCCCGCACCGCCCCACTCTGGCCGCGCGCCCGCGCGCCGCCCTGCCCGGCGTCGCCTTGCCGTCCGGCGCCTCCTCCGGCCACCCTGCTGCCTTCCTCACCGGAGCTCGAGCAAGCCGGCGAACCTCGTTCTCTGTGCCGTCCCCGATCCAGATCTGGAAGAAGGTTGACCCCCGAAATATCTCTAAGTCTCCGAAGTTTCCAATATTTTGTGGCTACCCCGTTTTGCGCATGTGATATATCAAATTGTTCGTCTCGATGTCCTCTTCATTTCATTCCATTGCACCATGCTTGTTTGAGTCCATCTTGATGCCTAAAATGTTGTTGGAAGAGTGCTAAGTAATGTTAGTTTCTGTTTCTTATCAGATTATGGACATTTGTCATTTCTGCCATGATTAATGTGTGCCTCCTATGAACTTGAGCCCTACATGTGTTTCGGGCTATGCCATGTCATCTTTACAGGGGTGTATGCCATGTATTTTTGCGATAAATATGGTGACTAGCACATGCATGTAAAGTAGCTCTCGTGATGTTGCTGATTTCAGGGACTTAGAATTCTTCTAAGTCATTTCCCTGATGTTATTTTTATGCCATGTATTCATGTTGCTACAGAGTGATCCATGCCTCTTTTGAGCATGTTCAGTAAGGATGATTTTGAGATATTGTTATGTTCTATCCATCCATGTCTTTGTTTGCAATTATGGAGTACCCTAACATGACTCAATCTTGCTCTACTTTTGCTATAAAATGTTCCTGGCAGATTGTTTACATGTTATTCAATTTTGCCAAGGTTGTTGTAGTTGATCCATGCATGCTATGAGGTTGTTCTTGCCATGCTTAGCTTCTTGAACTTGTGTTCTTTCTGGGTGTATGCTTAGTTTGTCATGCAATGCCTTGTGCTGAGTGCATTGAGCTTGCAAACATGCCTACGTAACTTTGTTTTTGCCATGTCCAGTTTTTCTGCTAAGTCTAAATCTGTTAACGAAACTTGCTATGTTTACATGGGTGCCACCATATTTTCTGATCCCTTTTGGCTTATCATCAATAAGGGACTTTTGTTATATGCTTTGAGTAGTTCCATGCCATGCCTTGCTTTGCCATGATATGTTCCTGTAGCATGTTGTAATCTTGCTCTAAACATTGCTTCCTGATGTTAAATCCTGACATGTTATTTTCACTAAGTCTGAGAACCTGATATCTTTTGAACTTTTGCCATGCTTGTTTGAACCTGCTATTGTATGATTTAGTCGTAGCTAAGTGTTCATCTTTTGTCAAGCATCTTGAGTGGATCACTGCCATGTGCTTTGTTGCTATGTTAGAGTGCAGTAGCTTAGTTTCTTATTGCATTCTAGATGGCTTCGTGATGTTAATCGTAGATTTGTGCCATTATTGTTTTGCTTGCCATTTGCAAACCGTGCATCTGATTCCGGTGATCTTTATATCGTTTTCGACTGAAATCAACTCCTATTTCCAGTGGCACGCTTGGTTTTCCAAGTTGAGGCCTGGTTCAATCTTTTCCTTCCGGAGCTTGCATATGCATTGCATATTACATCCCACATATCATGCCATGGTTTGCATCATGTTGCTTGCGCATTGCACCGTGGTTGATTGTCGTTTCCTTTGCTCATTTTCTTGCTTTGGGTAGAGCCGGGAGATGAGTTTGTGTTTGAGGAACCCATTGAGTATGTTTATGAGGATCAAGCTTACGTCAACTCGGAGAACTTTGCAGGCAAGATGACCATACCCTCGAAATCACTTCTATCTTTGCTTGCTAGTTGCTCGCTCTATTGCTATGCCTATGCCGCGATACCTACCACATGCTTTATCATGCCACCCATGTTTCCATGTCAAACCTCTAACACACCTTGTCCTAGCAAACTATTGTTTGGCAATGTTACCGCTTTGCTCAGCCCCTCTTATAGCGTTGCTAGTTGCAGGTGAAGCTTGGAGTTTGTTCCTTGTTGGAGCATGATTATTGTTGGGATGTCATTATTATATATTGTTTACTTGCATCTATATAGTTGGTAAAGGGTGGAAGGATTGGCCTTATGCCTGGTGTTTTGTTCCACTCTTGCCGCCCTAGTTTCCATCATACCGGTGTTATGTTCCTTGATTTTATGTTCCTTATGCGGTTGGGTTATAATGGGAACCCCTTGACAGTTCGCCTTGAATAAAACTCCTCCAGCAAGGCCCAACCTTGGTTTTACCACTTTCCACCTAGCCTTTTTTTCCTTGGGTTTCCGGAGCCTGAGGGTCATCTTTATTTTAACCCCCCCCCCCTGGGCCAGTGCTCCTCTGAGAGTTGGTCCAACTTGTCAGCCGCCGGTGGCCACTAGGGGAAACTCTGGGTTGGCCTACCGGAAGTTTGGACAATCCGGTGTGCCCTGAGAACGAGATATGTGCAGCTCCTATTGGGATTTGTCGGCACATCCGGGTGGCTTTGCTGGTCTTGTTTTACCATTGTCGAAATGTCTTGTAACCGGGATTCCGAGCCTGATCGGGTCTTCCTGGGAGAAGGAATATCCTTCATTGACCGTGAGAGCTTGTGATGGGCTAAGTTGGGACACCCCTGCAGGGATTTGAACTCTCGAAAGCCGTTCCCGTGGTTATGGGCAGATGGGAATTTGTTAATGTCCGGATGTAGAGAACTTGACACTTAACTTAATTAAAATGCATCAACAGCGTGTGTAGCCGTGATGGTCTCTTTTCGGCGGAGTCCGGGAAGAGAACATGGTCTCGTGTTATGCTTGAACGTAAGTAGTTTTAGGATCACTTCTTGATCTTTGTAGTTTCTCGATCGTGCTTTGCCTTCTCTTCTCGCTCTCATTTGCGTAAGTTAGCCACCATATATGCTAGTGCTTGCTGCAGCTCCACCTCATACCTTTTCCCTACCAATAAGCTTAAATAGTCTTGATCGCGAGGGTGTGAGATTGCTGAGTCCCCTTGACTCACAGATTACTTCCAAAACCAGATGCATGTGTTTATTATGCCATTCCAGGAGATGCGACTGAACTCAAGTGGGAGTTCGACGAGGACTCAGGATGTTACTATGTTTCCTTTCCAGACGATCAGTAGTGGAGCCCAATTGGGGCGATCGGGGACCTTATGCATTTGGGGTTGTCTTTATTTTGGTTCCGTAGTCGGACCTTGATTGTATCTAGAGGATGTAATGCTATATTTATGTATTGTGTGAAGTGGCGATTGTAAGCCAACTCTATATCTCCTTCTTATTTAGTACATGGGATGTGTAAAGATTACCCCTCTTGCGACATGCCTACAATGCGGTTATGCCTCTAAGTCGTGCTTCAACACGTAGGAGATATAGCCGCATCATGGGTGTTTCAATGGGGCACCGTTGCCTTGCTCATCTCTGAATGAGGACTCGTCCCATCATACGGTCTGGATGGGATGGGAGCTGGCCCGTGGCCGGGTTGGGGAACACGCCAAGGGGAAGCTGGCTTGTTGAAGATGTCTTGGTGCGCCGGGTTCGGCTGCCTTGCGTCGGCTGTCGGGCCGGGTTTAAGGATTTTGTCCGGGACGAGGGGCTTGGCCGGGTCGAGCGACCCGGCCAAGCATGAGCCAGCTCGAGGGGCGTTGTTGGCCCCGTTATTTTTGAAAAGGATCCGGGTTCCGTTACCTGCTTGGGGTTCATCCCCCCGATAGTAGTCCCCGAAGCTGTGAAGGTCCGCCGTCTTCGGATAGGAGGGCCTTCGCAGTTTCCCCCCTTGAGGAGGTGAATTTTGTGGCCGCTAGGTCTGGCAACACCCACTGTGTGCCGGCTTCCGGAAGCTGGATCGCGGCACCCAGGAAGGGGCGGGAAACCGAAGAGTCCATCGAATCTTGGGGTGATCTTTTGGGCTTCGCGCGGGCGCCATGTGGCGGCCGGGAGCCAAGGGGCCTGACAGGCCATGCGCGCGATAGGAAGGGGCGACGCGCTAGGGCCCGCCATTGCGCACCCTCGGCCCACGCACGCAGATTTATTGCGGCATCCTTGGGCCGGTTGCCATTCTTGACGCAGTTATTGCGCACGTACGTGCGCAGTTATTGCGGGGGAGTGGGAGGGGAGAGCACAAACGATCCCACTTCCCCATGTTTCGAATCGTGGGTTATAAATTGGGAGAGGGGCGGCGGAAGTCATTCTCGCTCGCACTTCCCTGCTCCTTCTTCCTTCCTCTGCTTCTTGCGACCGCCGCGTGCTGCGACGCCCACTGCTTCGAGTAGAGCTTCATCGTCGTTCTTCTTCCTTTCTCTTTTTCGTCTTCGTCCATGGCACTGCCGTCGGGCTCGTGGATGGGCTCGACCGTCACCCTAGATGACATCGCCTATCTTCGCACCTCTAGGTGCTTGCAGGGGGAGACGGAGGTTGTTGTGCACTGCCGCGGGGCGAGCGGGAGCCACGGCCAGAGGGCACGGAGCGCGTGGTCTTCTGCCCGCACTTCAAGCGCGGGTTCAGGCTTCCCGCGAGCACCTTCTTCCGCGACTTCCTGGAGTTCTTCGGGCTCCAGCCCCATCATCTTGGTGCCGGTGCCATCGTGCAGCTTTTGGGCTTCGTCACCCTCTGTGAGGGGTACCTGGGGGTCGAGCCTTCGATCGACCTCTGGGTGCACTTCTTATCCTTGAAGCAGTAGGGGCCGAGGGCCGGGGAGATGTCCGAGTGTGGGGCTGCCGTCATCTCCAAGCGGTCTGGCGCTGACTGCCCCAAGATGTCGCTGGAGGATTCTGCCAAGAAGTGGCAGAATTCTTTCTTCTATGTCCGCAACCTGGCGCGGACTGCATCAACTTGCTGCCCTTCGTCAACTCACCACCGAGGGAGAAATGTAACTGGGGTTACTATCACAAGCATCCGTCGCGGGAGGTGCTCAACCTGTGCGAGCGGGTGTCGGTGATGAAGGAGCGGGAAGGGCTCACTGGCACTGACCTCATCACCGCCTTGATCAGGCACCGAGTGATGCCGCTGCAGCAGCGCAGCCACCTTATCGGTGAGATGACCGAGCTTCAGGACCCTAACCGCATGTCAAACTTGCGGTTGGGCGGCTGGGGGCGGACCAGGTCGCCCACTGGGTCAATGATATCTTCAAGGCCTACCTGCGGGACGACTGGGAGTTCAGGAAGTCTCCGTACAGCCAGGCAAACTTGGCGTCCGCGGTGAGTCCCTGGTCTCCATACTTTGTTGCTGCTCATCTTCTTATTCGCACCGACGCGGGAGGTGACTTTGAACACCACCTGACATCCTTACGACCAGGCGCGGACGCAGGTGGCACGCGCTTCCTCGGAGGAGCCTGAGGCCGACGGCGGAGGGGAGGGGGCGACCGCTGACGCGGGCGCAGGGCACCAAGCGGGTAAGTTTGTCTTCACTTCTTGAGTTGCCGAGTGCGTGATGGTTCTGGCGACGCTGAAGCGAGTCGTTGATGCAGTGGTGTCGGGCGGAGGAGGTGACGGTGCGGCCGGAGCCGGATCGTCTCGGGGGGTACCGACGGCAACCCGATCGCATGGGAAGGACAACTTCGCGCAACGAGCCCCGGCCGACGGGGCGCAAAGCCGCCCGGTAAGAGGAGGCATGGCACTCCACAGGAGAGGGCGGTGAGGCCTGCCGTTCCGATGGTGCCGGGGTGAGTTCCTTTCTTGCTTGAACCGAGTGGTCGAGCGGCTCTGCTTGGCTTTTGTGTATTTACTCCGTCTTGTGTTTCAGGTCGCCGATCTCGTTGGCGCTGGCGGCGGCGGATGCTGCGTTCGCTGAGGGCACCGCATTTCGAAGGTCCCGGACCAACACCGACGAGGAGGAGAAGGCGGAGGCGGCGGATCCGGACCTTGGCCTGGACCCGGTCGACACCGAAGGCCAGGCCTGGCGGGACCGGAACAGGGTCATGGCGGAGCTGGAGGTGGCGTCGACCGAGGCCTGTGTCAACACCGCATCGGTGTGGGCGTGCGTGGCGAAGAGCCGGGGTGGCCAGAGACGCCGACGGGGACAGTGGCGGCGGCGACGGTCTTTGTATCGCGTCAAGGGGAGAGCGCGGCCGAGACGGCCGCGCGGACGTGATGGACCTCGACCAGGAGGTTGTGGCGGTTGAGGACGACACCCCGCCGTGGACCGCCGTGGTCGAGCAGGCGGGGGCCGGCGGAGGCGGCGGCGACGCCATCTTGGAGGAGGTGGCATGGACGGCACCGGAGGGGATACCCCAGGCGTCAACAAGTGTGACACCGCCGGCGGTGACGCCACCCGCCACCGTGTTGGAGGGAGTGCTGGAGAGGGCGCTGGAGAAGGCGCCAGCCATAGAACAGATGGCCAGCGGAGAGCACGCCCTGGTGCTTAGGCTGGGGGGTGATACGTCCATTTTGCATCATGCTTTTATATCGATATTTATTACATTATGGGCTGTTATTACACATTATGTCACAATACTTATGCCTATTCTCTCTTATTTTACAAGGTTTACATAAAGAGGGAGAATGCCGGCAGCTGGGATTCTGGGATGGAAAAGGAGCAAATATTAGAGACCTATTCTGCACAGCTCCAAAAGTCCTGAAACTTGATGGAAGACGTTTTCAGAATATATAAAAAATACTGAGCGCAAGAAGTTCACCAGGGGGGCCACACCCTGCCCACGAGGGTGGGGGCGCGCCCCACCCCCCTGGGCGCGCCCCCTACCTCGTGGGCCCCCTGGTGGCCCTCTGATGGCCATCTTCTGCTATATGAAGTCTTTCTATGAGAAAAAAATCATAAGCCATCTTCTCGGATGAAACTCCGCCGCCACGAGGCGGAACCTTGGCGGAACCAATCTAGGGCTCTGGCGGAGCTGTTCTGCCGAGGAAACTTCCCTCCGGGAGGGGGAAATCATTGCCATCGTCATCACCAATGCTCCTCTCATCGGGAGAGGGCAATCTCCATCAACATCTTCACCAGCACCATCTCCTCTCAAAACCCTAGTTCATCTCTTGTACCCAATTCTTGTCTCCAAGTCCGGGATTGGTACGTGTGGGTTGCTAGTAGTGTTAATTACTCCTTGTAGTTGATGCTAGTTGGTTTAATTGGTGGTAGATCATATGTTCAGATCCTGTATGCATATTAATACCCCTCTGATTATGAACATGAATATGCTTTGTGAGTAGTTATGTTTGTTCCTGAGGACATGGGAGAAGTCTTGCTATCAGTAGTCATGTGAATTTGGTATTCGTTCGATATTTTGATGAGATGTATGTTGTCTCTCCTCTAGCGGTGTTATGTGAACGTCGACTACATAACACTTCACCATTATTTGGGCCTAGAGGAAGTCATTGGGAAGTAATAAGTAGATGATGGGTTGCTAGAGTGACAGAAGCTTAAACCCTAGTTTATGTGTTGCTTCGTAAGGGGCTGATTTGGATCCATATGTTTCATGCTATGGTTAGGTTAACCTTGATACTTTTGTTGTAGTTGTGGATGCTTGCAATAGAGGTTAATCATAAGTGGGATGCTTGTCCAAGTAAGGACAGTACCCAAGCACCGGTCCACCCACATACCAAATTATCAAAGTACCGAACGTGAATCATATGAACGTGATGAAAACTAGCTTGACGATATTCCCATGTGTCCTCGTGAGCGCTTTTCTCTATATAAGAGTTTGTCCAGGTTGTCCTTTGCTACAAAAAGGATTGGGCCACCTTGTTGCACTTTATTTACTTTTGTTACTTGTTGCTCGTTACACATTATCCTATCACAAAACTATTTGTTACCACTTATTTCAGTACTTGTAGAGAATACCTTGCTGGAAACCGCTTATCATTTCCTTCTGCTCCTCGTTGAGTTCGACACTCTTACTTATCGAAAGGACTACGATAGATCCCCTATACTTGTGGGTAATTAGGGGGCGTTGGGTTGCTAGGTCGCAGCTGGCCTGGGGCAGATCCAGCGAAGTCTTCTTTGGGCCCCTGACCCAGGAGGAGGCGGTGATGGCCGCTGTGAGTCGGCGTCTGCGAGGGCGAACGGATCGGATCCAGCCCTTCGCCCAGGCCGAGGTGGAGCAGGCGTGGGAGCTGGAGCGCATCGTGTCCGTAAGTTTTTTCCTTTCCTTCTATTTTTCTTTTTTCGTTGCTTCTTCTTCATGGGGGCGCGCTAGCACACCCACTGGGTGTAGCCCCCAATTCGGGCCAACTGTGTAGCAGTTGGGTCGAATCTTAAAATGTTGTCTTTGGGTTGACCATCGCTTCTTGCAGCAACTGGACTCCTACCGGGTCAGCGTCTTCAACCGGCTTCTGGAGAAGCACCGGCAACTCAAGGAGCAGGTCACCGCCATGGAGGAGGAGCTCCGCGCTGCGGCAGGTATTCTTTTGTGTGCTCTCTTTTGTGGGGGCGTGCTAGCGCACCCACTGGGTGTAGCCCCTGAGATTTGGGCCAGCTGTGTTGCAGTTGGGTCGAACCTTAAAATGGTACATCGTTTCTGATTCTTTCTTCTGTAGTCGAGGTGCTGTCTTGGAGGACTAGGCTGATTCGGGCCGGCTTCCACTACGACCGGCTTGTTGCCGACGTCGGACGGCTTGGGGCCGATGTGGCGAGGGCGGAGACCACGGGAGCCCGGCAGGCGCTCGATGAAGCCAGACGGTTGGCGACAAGGGCCATCTTGAGGCCGAGGTGGAGCGCCTTAAGGCGGAGGCCGCCAAGGTCGTGGAAGCGCAGCAGGCGCTTGCTGAAGCCGAGCAGCAACGCGGCAAGCTAGCCGATGACAAGGACCAACTCCAGGCCGAGGTGGAGCACTTGAAAAAGCTGGTGGCCACGGCGGAGGAGACCCCTCAAGGGGAAAACTGTCGCTGCGAGGAGGCCGAGAAGACGACTGAAGCCAAGTCAAGTCAGGTTTGGAAGCTTAAACTACACGGCTGACATCCGCGGAGACTTGATCTTCGACGGGTTCGAGCCACGGTCAAGCGCGCCGCACTATCTCGAGGGGCATGATCTAGCTCTGCCTCCGGACAGTGTCCTGGAGGCCTCACACGCATCGGTTCCGACCCCTAACTCGGAGCCTATTGCGCCAATCGAGGATGAGCGGTTGGACGTCACCTCGGGGGCTGCGATCCCAAAAGCAATCGAGCCGAACGCTAGCCCCGCACTCTGCACTACCCGTGACTCCGAGGATCCGGACTCCTCCCCGGACTCCGAACCCCCCGCGCCCCTGCCAATCGAAGCCGATTGGGCGCCGATAATGGAGTTCACCACCGCAGACATCTTTCAGCATTCGCCTTTTGGCGACATCCTGAATTCTCTTAAGTCTCTCTCTTTATCAGGAGAGCCCTGGCCGGACTACGGTCAGCGAGGGTGGGATACTGATGATGAGGAAATTCAAAACCCACCCACCACCCACTTTGTAGCCACTGTCGACGATCTAACCGACATGCTTGACTTCGGCTCCGAAGACATCGACGGCATGGACGACGATGTAGGAGACGAACCGGAACCAGCACCTGTAGGGCGCTAGAAGGCCACCTCGTCATATGACATATATATGGCGGATACTCCAAAAGATGGAGATGGCGATGGAACAGTGGGGGATGACGCCCCCAAGAAACAGCCAAAGCGCCGGCGTCAGCGGCGCCGCTCTAAATCCCGCCAAAGCAAAAACGGTGATTCTGGCACGGGAGATAATACTACCCCGGATAGCGCCGAAGAACACCCACCTCAGCAAGATTCGGCACAGGAAGACGGAGAAGCCAGCCCTCATGAGAGAGCGGCAGACCGAGAGGTCGAGGATGATAACTATACGCCTCCCTCCGAAGACGAGGAAAGCCTCGATGACGACGAATTCGTCATACCATCAGACCCCGCCGAACAAGAGCGTTTTAAACGCAGGCTTTTAGCCACGGCAAGCAGCCTCAAGAAAAAGCAGCAACAGCTTAGAGCTGACCAAAATTTGCTAGCCGACAGATGGACTGAAGTCCTTGCGGCCGAAGAGTATGAACTCGAACGCCCCTCCAAGAGTTACCCGAAGCGCAGGCCGTTACCCCGATCAGAGGAGGAAGCACCTACATCACCAGCGCATGACATGGCAGACCGGCCACCTCGCGGCCGCGACAGAGAGGCCTCTCGGCCCTCCACCCAAGCCATGCCCCGACGCCGCTCAACCAAGGCACGGGAAAATGCGCCAGACCTGCGAGACATACTGGAGGATAAGGCAAGACAAACAAGATCGATCTACGGATCGCGCAGGCGCCCTATGGCATGTGACAATGATCTTCACTCCGGATACAACAAATCCGGCCGGGCCGAACACAACAGACATAGCTCTTCCGAGCTGCGTCGTGATATAGCCCAGTACAGAGGCGCCGCACACCCGCTATGCTTCACGAATGAAGTAATGGATCATAAAATCCCAAAGGGTTTCAAACCCGTAAACATCGAATCATACGATGGCACAACAGATCCGGCGGTATGGATCGAGGATTATCTCCTTCACATCCATATGGCACGCGGCGATGATCTACACGCCATCAAATACCTCCCGCTCAAACTTAAAGGACCGGCCCGGCATTGGCTTGACAGCTTGCCAGCAGACTCAATCGGTTCTTGGGAGGACCTGGAAGCCGCATTCCTCGACAACTTCCAGGGCACTTACGTGCGACCACCGGATGCCGACGACTTAAGCCACATAATTCAGCAGCTAGAGGAATCGGCCAGACAATTCTGGACACGATTCCTAACAAAGAAAAACCAGATAGTCGACTGTCCGGACGCAGAGGCCCTAGCAGCCTTCAAGCATAACATCCGCGACGAGTGGCTTGCCCGGCACCTGGGACAGGAAAAGCCAAAATCCATGGCAGCCCTCACGACACTCATGACCCGCTTTTGCGCGGGAGAAGACAGCTGGCTAGCTCGCAGTAACAACTTATCAAAGAACCCTGGTAATTCGGATACCAAGGACAAAAGTGGAAGGACACGTCGGAATAAGCAAAAACGCCGCGTTAGCAGCGACAGCAATGAAGACACGGCAGTCAATGCCAGATTCAAAGGCTATAAATCCGGTCAGCGGAAAAAGCCATTCAAAAAGAATACTCAGGGCCCGTCCAGTTTGGACCGAATACTCGATCGCTTGTGCCAGATACATGGCACCCCTGAAAGGCCAGCCAATCACACTAACAGGGATTGTTGGGTGTTCAAGCAGGCAGGCAAGTTAAGGGCCGAAAACAGAGACAAGGAGCTGCACAGCAACGACGAGGAGCCCAAGCCGCCGAACAACAATGGACAGAAGGGTTTTCCCCCACAAGTGCTGATGGTGAACATGATATACGCAACCCACATTCCCAAGTGGGAGCGGAAGCGTGCGCTACGGGACGTATACGCGATGGAGCCAGTCGCCCCAAAGTTCAACCCATGGTCCGCCTGCCCGATCACTTTTGATCAAAGGGACCATCCCACTAGCATCCGTCATGGCGGCTTCGCCACATTGGTTCTCGACCCAATCATCGACAGATTTCATCTCACAAGAGTCCTCATGGACGGCGGCAGTAGCCTGAACCTGCTTTATCAGGATACAGTGCAGAAAATGGGCATAGATCCCTCAAGGATTAAGCCCACAAGATCGACCTTTAAAGGCGTTATACCAGGTGTAGAAGCCAACTGTACAGGCTCAGTAGCACTTGACGTGGTCTTCGGGTCCCCGGACAATTTCCGAAGCGAAGAGTTAATCTTCGATATTGTCCCGTTTCGCAGTGGCTATCACGCCCTGCTCGGACGAACCGCATTCGCAAAGTTCAATGCGGTGCCGCACTACGCATATCTCAAGCTCAAGATGCCAGGCCCTCGAGGAGTAATTACGGTCAACGGAAACACCGAACGCTCCCTCCGTACGGAGGAGCATACGGCGGCTCTCGCAGCGGAGGTACAAAGTAGCCTTCTCAGGCAATTCTCCAGTCCGGCCATTAAAAAGCCAGACATTGCCAAGCGCGCCCAGAGTAACCCACAGCAGGACCGCCTGGCACACTCTGAGCAAGCGTAGCAATGCGGCCCCAACCCCAGCTTTCGCGACATAGCGAAACCAGTACCTCGCGTACATAACTACGCCCTTGAAATATCATGGGCACAGGGGAAGGGGCACAATAACGGCACGCCCAAAATATGGCTTAAAACGTACTAGGGGCTGCCGAATTCTTTTTTTAATTTTTTCTTACTTTCAGGACTCCATACTTCGGACGACCTGTTCGGCAATTCGACTGCCGCACAAACGATGCAAGATCCAGGGAGGCAGATAAGCCATGCCGCATTATGGAACTCCCAGGTGGTCTCTGTTACGAGTGGTATACCTGTTTTAAATACAATTCTGCGGCCTGCCCCTGGTCAGGACATACTGAATAGTCCAATATCTTTTGCTTACCGCACTATTTGTATCGTTCGGCTTTGATAAATAGCCTCTCTATAAACAATGCTTAGCTTCTTGTCTATTTTATGCATTATCTTCTTTTCACATTTATGTTTATTAAATGACATGATTGCACCCGTACACCATGGTATGGCAAACACGCCAGGGGCTTTAATACCCCTCATAATGGTGTGAGAAGTCCGTACACTTTCACAAGTGCGGCACCCCGAACTTATAGCACTATATGCATCGGCTCCGAATCATGATTTGGGTCAATAGTTGGGTTTGCCCGGCTCCTATGTTTTGGTGCCTTACGTTCCGCTCTATCGGCTAAGGTAGCACTAGGAGAACCACTGCGATTGTGCCCCGGTTCAGCTGGGTTAAGCACCTCAGTGGAGAAAGCTAAAACTGATTGTCATGATGTGGCCAGAGACCGGTCGCTGTTCGAGAGGTTTTTTGAGTCCCTAAAGGCTTAGCCGCTTCGAGCGAGGAGCTGGCTTTGTCCGGCCAAGGCGTGGATAGCGCCCCGAACTCGGTCTTCCGAACTAGGGGCTTCGCCAAAATTTCAAATTATAGAGTTCTATGGCTAAGTGAGAGTGTTCAAGCATTATAGTCCGATTGCTTGGTTCGCTGTGCTGAGCGCCTCCCTCGACGAAACCAATCATGGGAAAAAGAGCGCTCAGGTTTATCCCGAACACCCCAGCACTAGTGGCATGGGGGCAAAAGCCAACGACTGGCCATCTCTCAATGTTTTGATAAACGCCGCACAAAAAGTAATATTTTAAATTCAAGCATTGCTTAGCGCATATGAACAAGTTTTCAGCGCACAGGATAACACGAGCGAGTTCATTCAAAAATTACATCCTTGGGACATTCATCCGCCACAAGGCGGGCACCAGCAAGAACATCCTTGTAATAGTTCTCGGGCTTGCGATGCTCCTTCCCCGGCGGCGGCCCGTCCTTCACAAGCTTCTCACCGTCCAGCTTACCCCAGTGCACCTTTGCACGGGCAAGGGCCCTACGGGCACCTTCGATGCAGACGGAGCGCTTGATGACCTCAAGCCTTGGACAAGCCTCCACCAGCCGCCGCACCAGTCCAAAGTAGCCCCCCAAGCAGGGCCTCTCCAGGCCACAGCCGAACTATGAAGCCCTTCAGGGCCTGTTCGGCCGCCTTGTGGAGCTCGACCAACTACTTCAGCTAGTCGCTCAAGGGCACAGGGTGTCCGGCCTCAGCGTACTGCGACCAGAACACCTTCTCCATCGAGCCACCTTCCTCGGCTCGGTAGAATGCGGCGGCATCGGATACGCTACGGGGAAGATCTGCGAATGCCCCTGGAGAGCTCCGGATTCGGGTAAGTAACAAGTAGTTTACTTTTATATGTCTGCTTTGCATATAGAATGCCTTACCCGCCGCTATCTTTTTCACCGCATCCAATTCCTAGAGGGCCTTCTGGGCTTCAGCCTTGGCAGATTTGGCAGTTTTAAGGGCCGCAGCAAGCTCGGACGCTCGCATCTTCGAGTCGAGCTCCAAACTCTCATGGTTTTGCATGAGAACCTGAAGCTCTTGCCGCACCTCGCCGACCTGCGCCTCAAATTTCTCCCGCTCGGCGCGCTCCGTGGCCGCTTTCTTCTCGGCCCCGGACAGCGCCTGCTTGAGGGTCGCCACCTCAGTTGTGGCCCCTACAATAAGCAGTATACTCTTGTCATTTTTTTGCAATTGCGCCTTCCTATAGGCATTTTTTCTATAAGGTATCTCTTGCCTTCTTTCTCCTCGAGCTGCCGTTTGGCAAGGCCGAGCTCTTGCTCGGTCTGCTCGAGGCCCTGCTTCAGGGCACCCACCTCCGCAGTCAGTGCGGCAATGGCCAGCAGCGAAGCCTGCATATGTATGTTGACTCCTTTTTAGTTAGACTCCTGTGATATTTAATAGATACTCTATTCGGCTTTTCTTTCCGAACGCCAAACAGAGCATCAGGGGCTACTGTCTATACGGTAATATTTTTACATATTTTTACTTACCTCGAAGCCTGTTAGAAGGCTAGCACAAGCTTCAGTCAGTCCGCTTTTGGCGAACCGAACCTTCTGGACCACCGTACTCATGATGGCACAATGCTCCTCGTCGATGGAGGCTCCCTTAAGCTCCTCCAGCAGATTGTTCGGCGCCTCCGGTTGGACGGAGGATGCCGGCTCAGTAGGCTTGCTCCTCTTGGTAGGAGTTTGCCTACCGCGGTCCGGAACCATTGATGATTCCGGCGCAGTGTCCGGCTTAAAGCCGGACTTGGAGCCCAGGGGGGTCTTGTCCCCTTCACTCCTATCACTCCTAGAGTCCGGGAGGTTGCCTTGCGGCTCCTCCGGGACCACCTCCGCCTGCCCCGGAGCTTGTCGCAACGCCACTTCAGCGTCGTCTGCAGTGTGGGGGGAGACAGCGGGCAGAACTGAGTTCACGTCCGATGAGTCCAGGGAGCCACCCGACGATTCGTCGAATTCGGCCCGGGGTGGACTGCATAATTACATTCGACATTAGGGAAAGCTGTGCAACAAAGGAACATCATGAGTTACTCTGATATCCGTACGTACGATTTCGCCGGACGCTTGGCCCTGTTTGGCCACTCCTCTTTGCCCTCTTCGGCGTTGGGGGCATAGTCCGGCGGAGGGGTCTTCCTTTTCCTAGACCCCTCGGGCTCCCCCGTTGGGGCGGCCTTCCTCTTCTCTCCTCCCTCCGCTGGGGGGGGAGAGTTTTCTTCTTCCTCCTCCTCGTTTTCGCGGGAGGAGGGCGTCTCGGACTCGTCAGATGATGAGTCCGACACCACCATGTTGTGGGTACTCTTTCGAGTCCCCGTGGTCATCTTCTTCTTGGCCTTCTTCTCCGGCACCACATAAGGCGCCGGAACCAGCAGCTTCACTAGTAGAGCTGGGGCTGGGTCTTCGGGCAGCGGAGCCGGACAGTTAATCGATCCGGATATCACTCGCCAAGCCTGTCAAAGGTAAGGGAGTTTAGATCCCGCATAGAGTCAAACTATGAAAAAAGCTTAACATCCTGTAAAAGGTGTAGATGGCTTACCTCGCTAGCGTGACGCTGCGAGCTGTATCCGCGGTCCTCGAAAGCGGATGCGGGAGCCTCGGCGCCCTTGAATAGCATCTTCCAGGCATCTTCGTACGTCGTGTCGAAGAGCCTCCTGAGGGTTTGATGTTGCGCCGAGTCGAACTCCCACAGATTAAAATCCCGTTGTTGGCACGAGAGAATCCGGCGGACGAGCATAACCTGGATTACCTTAACAAGCCGGACTGGCTTGTTCACCAGGGACTGGATGCATGTTTGCAATCCGGTCACCTCTTTTTCGTCACCCCACGACAGGCCCGTCTTTTTCCAGGACATAAGCCGCGTGGGGGTCCGGATCGGAACTCGGGGGCTGCGGTCCATTTCGGATCGCGCGGCCCAGTGATATAAAACCACCCGGATTGCCATCCCTTTAGGGTCTCCACGAAAGAGCCCTCAAACCATAGGACGTTGGCCATCTTGCCCGCCATGGCGCCTCCGCACTCCACCTGGCTGCCGCGCACCACCTTGGGCTTGACGTTGAAGGTCTTGAGCCAGAGGCCGAAATGGGGGCGGACGCGGAGAAAAGCCTCACACACGACAATAAACACCGAGATGTTGAGGATGAAGTTTGGAGCCAGATCGTGGAAATCCAGGCTGTAGTAGAACATGAGCCCCCGGACAAATGGGTGGAGTGGAAAACCCAGTCCGCGGAGGAAGTGGGGGAGAAATACTACCCTCTCATGGGGCCTTGGGGTGGGAAGAAGCTGCCCCTCTTCGGGAAGCCGGTGCGCGATGTCCTTGGACAGGTATCCGGCCTTCCTTAGCTTTTTGATTTTACCCTCCGTGACGGAGGAGACCATCCACTTGCCTCCCGCTCCGTACATTGCTGGAGAAGGTTGAGGTGGGAAGTGCGGGCTTGGGCGCTGGAGCTCGGGTGCGCAGGAGATGGATAGGCAAGGGAGGAAGAAGGCGTAGGTAAAAAGGTGGATCCTTGTCCCCTTATATGGGCGGATGCGGTTGTGCGTCCCCACCTGCCTAGTAAAACTCGCTTGCCTCCCAAGCGCCGTGATAAGTGGCGCGGTTGGGTTACCCACGTCCGTATTGATGAGAATCCCGTAAAAGGGGGGTACACGATCTCTGCTTTGACAAGACGTGCCAAGGAAACTGCCTCGCAAAACATGCTGAGGTTGAAAAGTGAAAACGATTCGAGTAAAGGACTTGGCTGTAGTGTGTTGACGCACTGCGGAATACGTTAGCAGATTTGATTTGTGTTAATATTATTCTCTCTATGGCAATATGTGGAAGCTTATTTTGCAGAGCCGGACACTACTCTTGGTGTTTACAATCTTCTATGAAGGACTTGGTGGAGGAACCCACCTTGCAATGCCGAAGACAATTTGCTCGCCGGACTCGTCGTCATTGAAACCTGGTTCAGGGGCTACTGAGGGAGTCCTGGATTAGGGGGTGTTCGGGTAGCTGAACTATACCTTCAGCCGGACTCCTGGACTATGAAGATACAAGATTGAAGACTTCGTCCCGTGTCCGGATGGGACTTTCCTTGGCGTGGAAGGCAACCTTGGCGATGCGGATATTCAAGATCTCCTACCATTGTAACCGACTCTATGTAACCCTAACCCTATCCGGTGTCTATATAAACCGGAGGGTTGTAGTCCGTAGGCAATCAACTCCATATACAACAATCATACCATAGGCTAGCTTCTAGGGTTTAGCCTCGTTGATCTCGTGGTAGATCTACTCTTGTACTACCCATATCATCAATATTAATCAAGCAGGACGTGGGGTTTTACCTCCATCAAGAGGGCCCAAACCTGGGTAAAACATCGTGTTCCCTGCCTCCTGTTACCATCCGGCCTAGACGCACAGTTCGGGACCCACTACCAGAGATCCGCCGGTTTTGACACAGACGCCGAGCTAAAGGCGGCCCTTGCCAAGGTCGCCGAGCTGGAGAAGTCGATGCAGGAGCGCGACCGCACCCTTGCCCTGGAGCGGCGCGGTACGTTGCTCGAAGTGCAGCACCTGGAAGAGTCCTTCTCCAGTAAGTGCTCTTCTTTGATTCTGCCGGGCTGGGATCCCGGCTTCTTGTCCTTGGTAATTTTTTCTGACTTGCTCTTTTTCTTGACAGGGGCCTTCCCAGAGACACGCGAGCTAGCGGAGGAGGCCGTCTGCTTTCAGCATGACCCATAGGGGGTCATCGGCTCCGGGATTGACTCGCAGGTAGCTTGGACCTTCCCGGAGATCGTGACCGCCGCTGAGGCCCATTTGCGCGTCTTGGGGGATCAGATGGGGCGGCTCTCTCAGGCCGGCGCGGCGATGACGGTGGCCCTCTGGTCGGGTTCTGTTGCGCCGAGCAGCTTCACGCGGTTGGGGCGGTGGTTGGAGGCGGGGCCGGATCGGCTCCATGACTGGCGTGTTTCCGCCGCTCGTGCTGGCGCCGAGATGGCGCTCAGGTTCGGGATGTCTTAGCATCCGGACCTGTCGCTGGACGTGTTGATGGGCCAGCGAGCCGGCTCGGAAAGCCAGCTGCAGGCGGAGGCCGGCCGGATCGCTGCTCGGGCCAGCTATATTACCGGGTTTGCCTTCCACGATGAGATCCGGCCGGAGCGGGCAGAAGATGGCGGAGTCATGCCTGCTGATGACTATGGCCTACTTCTGGACAACACGAAGGACAGTTCTGATGAGACGGATGTCTACCGGGACGCTGATGCTGAGGAGGGGGACACCAGCACCTCGGCGAACCCGGAGGCCACCGAGGGAGATGCCTGAGGCTGCCTGTTTTCAACTTAGTAAAAAATTATGTTAGGTCGCAGGTTCACCCACTCACTGGGGGTTTCTGGGTGTAATCAATTCTGGCCTTGGGGCCTGCTTAAATTTGAACTCGTGATGTATAAATTTCATGGATGTTTGTGATCTTGCTTTTTGTCCTTTGAGCCGTTTTCTTGCGATTTCCCCTCTTGGGCTCCCCCCCCCCCACGAGTCTGACGGCCGAGGCTCCGGTCCGTGACAAGGAGTTGGGCCTTTGAGAGGAGCGCGCAGTATTTAGGCTGTCGAAACATTGAGCGCGAGCGAAACACCCACTGGGCTGGCTGGCGGAAATCCGACAAAGCCGGTTGGCGAGCAGCCGGCTGTGCAGTAACTTAAAGTGGCATGGCCGGGTTGGGTAACCCGGAGGTCCTTAGTTCGTTGTGTGCTGGTGCTCTGGCCTTGCGCTTGCCGGCCGACGGCCGAAGCCGGTTTTGTGGCTTAAGGCAAAGCGGGAGGCCACGGCGATCCCATTGCGTCAGGAACCACTGAGTAAGGTGGTGGATAGTGACCAAGCTGGCCAGCCCCCGAGCCCTCGGGTCGAGCGAGTCGGACCGGTGGTCAGGTTTGATGAAGAGGTAAATAATTCATAAATGAGGGAGACACGATAGCTCGGTCAGAAAGGGCGGCCCCCGAGCGTCGTTCGGGGACCCCATAGTTTTCAGATGATTACAAAAGGCAGTGATACATGTGTGCACATGGCAAACTGTAACACGGGCAGAGGAGTTCCGCATTCCACGGCCGGGTTATTTCTTCACCGGCGGTGTCCCTCTTACGCTTGTTTGACTTGCGGGTGTCGATGAGGTAGTAAGCGTTGTGATCGCACAAGGATTGGCTGACGATGAAGGGGCCTTCCCATGGGGAGGACAGCTTGTGCTGGCCGGTCTGCTCTTGGACAAGTCGGAGGATGAGGTCTCCCTCTCGAAAGGCGAGGGGTTTCATCTTCTTGCTATGGTGGTGCCTCGGGCCTTGCTGGTAGATTGCTGAGCGGCTGAGCGCTAGGAGACGTGCTTCTTCGAGCAGGTCGACACCGTCTTTGTGGGATTCTTTGGCTTCGGCTTCGGTGAACATCGTGACGCGCAGCGAGTCGAACTCGACGTCGGTCGAGATGACGGCTTCCGCTCTGTAGACGAGGAAGAATGGGGTGAACCGGGTCGACCGGTTTGGCATTGTTCGAAGACTCCAGAGGACGGCCGGCAGCTCGTCAAGGCAGCTGCCGGGTGAACGGATGAGCGGCTCGACGAGCCGCGGCTTGATGCCGGATAGGATGAGGCCGTTGGCCCGCTCGACCTGGCCGTTGGACTGCGGGTGTGCAACGGAAGCTAGTTCGAGGCGGATGCCGGAGATGGAGCAGCACTACGCAAGCGTGCCCTTGGCAAAGTTGGTGCGGTTGTCCGTGATGATGTTGTTTGGCATGCCGTAGCATACCGCGATGTTCTTGACGAATCAGACGGCCGTTGGCCCGTGCAGTTTCTTGATTGGCCTTGCTTCGATCCATTTGGTGAACTTGTCCACCTCCACCAACAAATGTGTCATGCCGCCTCGAGCGGTCTTGAAGGGCCCCACCATGTCGAGTCCCTAGACTGCGAAGGGCCAGGCGATCGGTATGGTCCAGAGTGCCAACGCCGGCTGGTGGCTGCACTTGCTGAAGCGCTAGCATCCCTCGCACTTGAGGATGAGCGACTCGGCGTCTTCAAGGGCCGTGGGCCAGTAGAAACCATGGTGGAAAGCCTTGGCCTCCAGGGACCGCGAGGCGGCGTGGTGCCCGCACTCACCCTGGTGTATGTCGAGGAGGATCTCAATGCCCTTGTCTTGCTCGACGCAGCACTAGAACACGCCGGTGGAGCTGCGTTTGAGCTCGTTGTTGATGATGTTGTAGGCGGACGCTCGGCGATGCACTTGTCGGGATTCGGTCTCGTCCATGGGGAGGACCCCGTTCTCCAGAAACTCTGAGATGGGCAGGGCTCATGATGGCGTTGTCACTACGGCGAAGACGGCCACCATGGCGGGTTCTGGGACCGCAGCCCCCGAGCTGGATTTAGCAGCCCCCGGGTTGAGCAGTCCCTGAGCCGGGTTCGGCAGCCCCCGGGCCGGGTTGAGGCACGGCCAGGGCGTCCGGGGCATAGATGGACTCAGAGTCCGGAGACGGCTTGACGAGCGGCTTGTGCGGGTGCTCGAGGGAGACGCCGGACGGGATGGATTGCCGGGATGAGGCAATCTTGGCGACCGTGTTGGCCACCTCAGTTTCTGTGCGCGGGACGTGGAGGAACTCGCAGCCTGTGAAGAATCCGGATAGCATCTGAACAAGGAAGTGGTAGCTCGCCATATTGGGGTCGCGGGCGTCCCATTCACCGGAGCACTGCTGCACCACTAGATCCGAGTCACCATAGCATAGGATGCGTCGGATGCCGAGTTCCTTGGCAAGTCGGAGGCCATGCACAAGGGCTTCATACTCGGCAACATTGTTGGAGGCGGTGAAGTGGATCTGGAGCGCGTATTTGAGTCGGTCGCCCTTCGGGGAGGACAGCACAATGCTGGCCCCTAGGCCGAGACGCATCTTTGAGCCGTCGAAGTGCATGCGCCAGTGCATTGAGTCCGGCGGCAGCAGCAGGTACTGGGTCTCGGTCCAGTCGAGAGGAAGTCGGCCAGAGCTTTGGACTTGATCGTAGTGCGGGGCTCGTAGAGGATGGTGTGGCCGGCTAGCTCGAGCGCCCACTTGGCGACCCAGCCAGAGGCATCCCGGCACCCGATGATCTCGACGAGAGGGGCCGTGCTGACCACGGTGACAATGTGCTCTTGGAAGTACTGATTCAATTTCTTGGCGGTGAAGTACACGCCGTAACACATCTTCTAGTAGTGCGGGTAGTTCTGCTTGGAGGCGCAGAGCACCTCGCTCAGGTAGTAGACGGGATGCTGGACGGCTTGGATCTTTCCCTTCTCTGGTCGCTCGACCACCATCACCGTGCTGACCGACTGTGAGGTTGCGGCGATGTAGAGCAACAACGGCTCCTTCTCGACCGGTGCGGCCAGGACGGGTGCGGTGGAGAGCATGTGCTTGAGGTCCCGGAAAGCCTCGTGCGCCTGGTCGTTCCATTTGAACGGCGTCGTCTTCTTCATCAGCTGATACAGGGGCAAGGCCCTCTCGCCCAGCCGGCTGAGAAACCGGCTAACCGAGGCCAAGCAGCCGGTGAATTTCTGGACATCACGCAGCCGAGCTGGCTTGCACATGCGCTTGCTGGCCTTGATCTTCTCCGGGTTTGCCTCAATGTCGCGCTCCGAGACGAGGAAGCCGAGTAGCTTTCCATCCAGGACGCCGAAAACGCACTTTTCCGGGTTGAGCTTGACCTTGTACTCGTGCAGGTTGGTGAAGGTTTCCTTCAAATCGTCAAGGAGCGTGAGGTGCTGCTTGGTCTTCACCATGATGTCATCCACATAGACGTGGATATTGCAGCTGAGTTGCGGCAGCAAGCATTTCTTCAAGCAGCGCTGGAAGGTGGCGCCGGCATTCTTCAGGCCGAACGACATGGTGATGTAGCAATACGCCCCAAAGGGCGTGATGAAGGACGTCTTCAGGGCATCGGCCGGGTCCAGCTTGATATGATGATAGCCGGAGTAAGCATCCAGGAAGGACAAGAGCTCACACCCGGCAGTGGAGTCGATGACTTGGTCGATTCGTGGTAGGGCGAATGGATCTTTGGGGCAGGCCTTGTTTAGGCTGGTGTAGTCGATACACATGCGCCAGGCCTTGTTCTTCTTCAGGACGAGGACTAGGTTGGCTAGCCACTCGGGGTGAAACACTTCCATGATGAAGTCGGCCGCCAAGAGCTTGGCGACCTCTTCACCAATGGTTCTTCTCTTCTCTTCGGAAAAACGTCGCAAGGGTTGACAAACAGGCTTGGCGTCCTTGCGGACGTGGAGTTTCTGCTCGGCGTACTTCCTCGGGATACCCGACATGTCCTTTGGGGTCCATGAAAAATATCTCGATTCTCATGGAGGAAGTCGACGAGCTCGCCTTCCTATTTGTTGTCGAGGCGGGTGCCCACGACAACGTACTTGCTGTAGTTGGGGTCTTCAGGGTTCAACTTCACTTTCTTGGTCTCCTTGGAGGGTTTGAACGAGGCCTCGTCGGCTGGCTCCTCGGCCAGGATCGGCACGGTCGATGTCTCGTTGGCCAAGGCGACGACCTGGTCGAGTTGGCGCCGCTCCTCGGCTATGACCAGTGACTTGGCCAGCTTAGCATCGTCTCGGGCGCACTCTATGGACTTGCGGTAGTAGCCGATGATGGTGATGAGGCCCTTCGGACCTGGCAGCTTCATCTTCAGGTAGGCGTAGTGGGGGACCACCAAGAATTTGGCGAGCGCGGGACGGCCCAGCAGCGCATGGTACGCGTTGGTCAGGTCCACCACTTCGAACCAGAGCAGCTCGCGTTGGAAATGGTCGTTGTCGCCGAACAGGACGTCGAGCTGGACCCGGCCGATTAGAGAGCAGGAGAGGCCGGGAATGATGCCGTGGAAGATTGTCTGGGTCAGCTCTAGGTCTTTGGCCTCGAGGCCAAGCTTGGTCATGGTGTCATGGTAGAGGATATTGATGCTGCTGCCGCCGTCGATGAGGACTCGGGAGAACTTACACGTGCGTCGAGGCGCGATGATGGTGGGGTTGAGGATGAGGGCCTAACCAACCGGGTTCGGCATGACGGTCGGGTGGTCCTCCCAAGTCCAGGTGACTGGGCGCTCCGACCAGTGCATGTATTCTAGTTTGGCCGGGATGACGGTGCTCACCTCGTGCCTAAGGAGGCGCTCGCTGCATTTGTCATCGCCGAGGCTGGTGAAGACGACGTAGGTCGCGTTCTGGGATGGGTAGACATCATCGCGCATCATGCTGCCAACCAGAGGCGGAGGCAGCTACCCCGCTCCCGGAGCTGGGGCCGGAGGAGGCGGGATATCGCCCCTCATGAGGTGCTTGGTGATGGCGCACTGTGTGTGCGTGCACGGCCTTGTTCCGCTGTGGTGCTTGCAAGGGGCGTCGAGTCTCTCCTTGAAGCTCATGGCGGGTTGTGATAGAGGCGAGGGTGTCCCGATCTTTCGATGAGATGATAACTATGGATTTGGTGGAGACGACTTTGACGATCCGACTACAAACGTGCACGACGTTGCGCCTTAGCAATCGCTAAACCAATCTCCTGAGGTTACTGACGATGCCGGAAGCACGGTCAGCCTGACCACGAAGGTCTATTCCTGCAAGCAATCGAAGAACGAGCAAGAATATGATAAAGCAATCTGAATATTGCAAATATATATGAGGTAATGATAATGGTGGGGATCCGGAAGCGGTCTTGGTCTGGTCGTTGGACACAAATGAAGTACACGAAGTTGCAATGGCTAACTTTTAACTAAACAAATCCCAAGGAAAAAGCTACTAGATGGATCTACTTATATAGGAGCAAGGGGTAGCGGCCAAGGAGGTGGGAGGACGTCCCAAGGCAGCCTAAAACTAACCCTAGGTCGTACAAGGCTCATGGGCCCAAGTGGAGGTGATGCAACACCTTTGGGCTTGTAGTTTGACTCGGATTCTGCTACAACGTCAGATTGTTTCATCCGTAACTCAACGCTCCGGACAAATTTGAAGGTGAATCCAATTGAGATGGAAAGAGCACGAAATCTAGTTTCCAACAAAAAAAGAATCACCCAATTCGGAGTCCGTATGAAAAAGTTGTTGGCGTTTTGAGTCAGGTATGTCTGTGCAGTCCGAATCTGAATCCAGAACGTGAGAGACTTGGACTTTATCTTCTCTTGGCCCAAAAGTGACGTGAGAGGACTTTTTGAACACAACCTAAACATCTCCTTTTCCCTTATCTTCATATGTGGATTGTACAAATGTCCCATACACCTGCAATTAGACAAAACACAAAAGTGTGTGAAGTATTTTTGTTCTGGATAACATAAATAGACTATTGAATAGTTTGCATTAGAAATCACCTGACAAATATGCATGTATGCAATATTTTTGGTCGTATCCAAGGTAGTCATGTCCTCGTCATCTTCCCCTTTTTGAAAACAAAGCCGTCCTCGGCATTGCTTAATCTGAAATGTGGCTAACAAAAGAGACAAGGTGTACATGTTGTATATGTATATGTCATCCATTTTAACTTCCCTTGATTTTTGCACATATGTCACATGTATACATGAGTAACTTTCATTGTTCATAAAATGTAAAGCCAAAAAATTATCACAAGAAGTAGAAGGCATGAAAATATTGCAACTCAGTTTGCACATATAAGTGAAGCTCTTATTCACTTCAAAAGATTGGCAATGTTCATCATTAAACCATCCTAACTTCGATGAATAAACCTTACTTGCATCAAATTTACATGCTACAACATGCTTAAATAAGCAAACATGCAATAAGTCATTGGACACAGAATCATCATCAAGATTAGAGGTCATATCAAAATGATTAAACATTGGTTCTTTTGCATCAACAGTTAATTCAATGGGTGCACTCAAAATTGTTGATATTTCAGTTGTTTGATCAGATGACGCATTCATGACAGTAAAAAAGAGTCTCTAAAATAGGTGGTGTGCTCAAATCAACAGGTAACTCAACACATGATGCATTCAAGTTAACTAGGCATGCTTCATTCTAATGTGAAGTTATATCATCAAGACTTTTACTGTTACCTCGCAGAGATGTAGCTGATGTAGGTACAGACGTTGACAATGTACCATACTCTTGAGATGATATCGCGCTCACAATCCGAGGTGGGGCTGCTCTAGTAGGTGCAATAGTGGAGTAACCAACCGGCGGTGGTGAGCATGAACTGGATTAGTAGTTGTTGTAGTCACCCAATGCATCCTCCTGTATTTGTCTCTCAAAGGTACAAGCACGGACATACATACCAGTAATGCAACGAGGAATATACTGAAATCTTGCCTGAATATCATGGTTCAAACCACCAAAAAATCTATTCATTGTATCATCCTCAGATTCTTCTATGTCACAATGATGCATATAAGATTTGAAATCTTGGTAGTAAGCATGAACAGTGTTACTGCCTTGTTTTAATTGCTCCAATTTGCGACGCAATTCACGACGATAGTAAGGAGGAAAAAATTGTTGTCTCATTACAGCTTTCAAAACTTTCCAAGTTGTGGGTTGGTTATCAATGTTTTTCTTACAATGTACACTCCACCAAACAGAAGCAAAACCAGTAAATGCTCTAATGGTAGCTCGTACTCTCTCATGTTCAGAAAAATCATGGTGACTAAAAACTTGTTCTACTTCAAGCTCCCAAGCTAGATAAATAGCAGGATTAAATCTACCCTCAAATGATGGTAAAGAGATAACCTGACCATATGCTTGTGTGTGTTGTCCCAACTCTCGTGATGGTGAAGATGTGTCCGTCATCCAAGAACTTCTATCTCTGGAACCTGTCATGATTAGTAGAAACAAGAACCAAAATTCGAGAATAATGTTCTTATGAACTACTAGGATGTGGTTGTAAAGTGCTCACAGTAAAGAAAAAATCAATATCTTACAAGTTCTTACCATGCGGCAGGTGGTGACAGGCAACTAGCGGTGTCAAATAACTCGGAAGATTGTGTAAAACGATTGCCAGAGGAACGTACGTATACACGGTGTAGAAATATGTGGAGCTGGGTTGGCTATATATGGTAGCAAAAGATTAGCAATAATCAATTCAGAGATGCAATGTTGAATAAACGCTCAACGACGGTACTGTGCTGGTCCTAGGCTAGACCAAACTAGAGACGCGAGCCTAGAACACTAATGAGGTCACGTCGTAGCACAACTAGCATCAATAAAGGATATGAAGTAGCTCTGGACAGCAAGATATAAGTGAAGATCACAATAGCAGTAGACCTATTTAGAAGCTGATGTTGAGGTGCCAAATACTGAACTAGCTTCTGCAACTATTTAGATGCGGCTCGTCGCTAGCTTTCATTTGAGTACTCGCGGAGCCATAAATAGACTTCATATGAGAAAGTTATGCCTGTTTTACTGAACAGTGCACAAAACAGATTCCAATCCGAGTTCAACTACGAGATTGAGTCTAGATAGATCCGAATTTTGTTTTTTTCTCCTCTTTTCTCACACTTTTTTTTTCTTTTCCTTTCTTTTTTCTGACTATTTTTTACTTTTTTTCTCTTGTTTTTTTCTCTATCTTTCTTTTCTCTCTCCCTCTTTCCAAAACAAACTAGATAAGATGTAGATTGGATCAAGCGAAGATGGGAACAATCTCAACTATGATTATGACAATGAACGGTGGGTAGCACGTGGAGGAAATTGATGGATGGGTGGTGGACAGCGGAAAGGATAACGATGCAGCGGCGACGTGACTAATGTGAACAGAACTCGAAACTCTAAACGACCTAGACACTAAGACCAGCAACTCGACACGGCGATGCAACCGATAATTCAACTATGCAAGCAATGAAAAGAAAATTGCAAAGGCTCAGACTGGCTTGGACAAAGGATGAATAGATCTAACTCTTTTTCGTGAATTTTTCTTGGACAATAGGTAAGAAAATAAATCTAATCTAGGAAAACTGGAAATTCTCACCGAGCAACCTGAAAACTGATACCACTTGATAGAGGCGAGGGTGTCCCGATCTTTCGATTAGATGATAACTATCGATTTGGTGGAGACGACTTTGACGATCCGACTACAAACGTGCACGACGTTGCGCCTTAGCAATCGCTAAACCAATCTCCTGAGGTTACTGACGATGCCGGAAGCACGGACAGCCTGACCACGAAGGTCTATTCCTGCAAGCAATCGAAGAACGAGCAAGAATATGATAAAGCAATCTGAATATTGCAAATATATATGAGGTATTGATAATGGTGGGGATCCGGAAGCGGTCTTGGTCTGGTCGTTGGACACAAACGAAGTACACGAAGTTGCAATGGCTAACTTTTAACTAAACAAATCCCAAGGAAAAAGCTACTAGATGGATCTACTTATATAGGAGCATGGGGTGGCGGCCAAGGAGGTGGGAGGACGTCCCAAGGCAGCCTAAAACTAACCCTAAGTCGTACAAGGCCCATGGGCCCAAGTGGAGGTGATGCAACACCTTTGGGCTTGTAGTTTGACTCGGATTCTGCTGCAACGTCAGATTGTTTCGTCCGTAACTCAACGCTCCGGACGAATTTGAAGGTGAATCCAATTGGGATGGAAAGAGCACGAAATCTAGTTTCCAACAAAAAAAGAATCACCCAATTCGGAGTCCGTATGAAAAAGTTGTTGGCGTTTTGAGTCAGGTATGTCTGTGCAGTCCGAATCTGAATCCAGAACGTGAGAGACTTGGACTCTATCTTCTCTTGGCCCAAAAGTGACGTGAGAGGACTTTTTGAACACAACCTAAACATCTCCTTTTCCCTTATCTTCATATGTGGATTGTACAAATGTCCCATACACCTGCAATTAGACAAAACACAAAAGTGTGTGAAGTATTTTTGTTTTGGATAACATAAATAGACTATTGAATAGTTTGCATTAGAAATCACCTGACAAATATGCATGTATGCAATATTTTTGGTCGTATCCAAGGTAGTCATGTCCTCATCATCTTGATAGAGGCGAGGGTGTCCCGATCTTTCGATGAGATGATAACTATCGATTTGGTGAAGACGACTTTGACGATCCGACTACAAACGTGCACGACGTTGCGCCTTAGCAATCGCTAAACCAATCTCCTGAGGTTACTGACGATGCCGGAAGCACGGTCAGCCTGACCACGAAGGTCTATTCCTGCAAGCAATCGAAGAACGAGCAAGAATATGATAAAGCAATCTGAATATTACAAATATATGTGAGGTATTGATAATGGTGGGGATCCGGAAGCGGTCTTGGTCTGGTCGTTAGACACAAACGAAGTACACGAAGTTGCAATGGCTAACTTTTAACTAAACAAATCCCAAGGAAAAAGCTACTAGATGGATCTACTTATATAGGAGCAAGGGGTGGCGGCCAAGGAGGTGGGAGGACGTCCCAAGGCAGCCTAAAACTAACCCTAGGTCGTACAAGGCTCATGGGCCCAAGTGGAGGTGATGCAACACCTTTGGGCTTGTAGTTTGACTCGGATTCTGCTGCAACGTCAGATTGTTTCGTCCGTAACTCAACGCTCCGGACGAATTTGAAGATGAATCCAATTGGGATGGAAAGATCACGAAATCTAGTTTCCAACAAAAAGAGAATCACCCAATTCGGAGTCCGTATGAAAAAGTTGTTGGCGTTTTGAGTCAGGTATGTCTGTGCAGTCCGAATCTGAATCCAGAACGTGAGAGACTTGGACTCTATCTTCTCTTGGCCCAAAAGTGACGTGAGAGGACTTTTTGAACACAACCTAAACATCTCCTTTTCCCTTATCTTCATATGTGGATTGTACAAATGTCCCATACACCTGCAATTAGACAAAACACAAAAGTGTGTGAAGTATTTTTGTTCTGGATAACATAAATAGACTATTGAATAGTTTGCATTAGAAATCACCTGACAAATATGCATGTATGCAATATTTTTGGTCGTATCCAAGGTAGTCATGTCCTCATCATCTTGATAGAGGCGAGGGTGTCCCGATCTTTCGATGAGATGATAACTATCGATTTGGTGGAGACGACTTTGACGATCCGAGTACAAACGTGCACGACGTTGCGCCTTAGCAATCGCTAAACCAATCTCCTGAGGTTACTGACGATGCCGGAAGCACGGTCAGCCTGACCACGAAGGTCTATTCCTACAAGCAATCGAAGAACGAGCAAGAATATGATAAAGCAATCTGAATATTGCAAATATATATGAGGTATTGATAATGGTGGGGATCCGGAAGCGGTCTTGGTCTGGTCGTTGGACACAAACGAAGTACACGAAGTTGCAATGACTAACTTTTAACTAAACAAATCCCAAGGAAAAAGCTACTAGATGGATCTACTTATATAGGAGCAAGGGGTGGCGGCCAAGGAGGTGGGAGGACGTCCCAAGGCAGCCTAAAACTAACCCTAGGTCGTACAAGGCTCATGGGCCCAAGTGGAGGTGATGCAATACCTTTGGGCTTGTAGTTTGACTCGGATTCTGCTGTAATGTCAGATTGTTTCGTCCATAACTCAACGCTCCAGACGAATTTGAAGGTGAATCCAATTGGGATGGAAAGAGCACGAAATCTAGTTTCCAACAAAAAAAGAATCACCCAATTCGGAGTCCGTATGAAAAAGTTGTTGGCGTTTTGAGTCAGGTATGTTTGTGCAGTCCGAATCTGAATCCAGAACGTGAGAGACTTGGACTCTATCTTCTCTTGGCCCAAAAGTGACATGAGAGGACTTTTTGAACACAACCTAAACATCTCCTTTTCCCTTATCTTCATATGTGGATTGTACAAATGTCCCATACACCTGCAATTAGACAAAACACAAAAGTGTGTGAAGTATTTTTGTTCTGGATAACATAAATAGACTATTGAATAGTTTGCATTAGAAATCACCTGACAAATATGCATGTATGCAATATTTTTGGTCGTATCCAAGGTAGTCATGTCCTCATCAGGTTGCCACGCCGTCTTGCCGGTCTGCCGGCGCTTGGCGGCTGGGTCGTTCGCGGGCGCCTGTTCGGCGGCCGCGACAAGCCGGTTATCGTAGCACTGGGCCGGCTGATCGGCATTGCGCTTGTTGTTCTGCTGGTTGTTCTGCTGCCGGCTTCCTTCGCCGGCCGGCTTCGGAGGGGGAACCGTCTTCGCTTTGCCGGCTTCATCTAGTGCCACCTGGATCTTCATGGAGAAGTCGGCGTTGGCGTACTTGTCCGCCGTCACCATGAGCGCGGCCATGGTGGCTGGCTCGGAGCGTAAGAGCTTGTGCTTGAGGAGGGTGCCATCCCGGCACCCATTAATGAAGTATTGGATCGCTTAGACTTCATGGACGCCCTCGCAGCTGTTCCGGAGCTCGGTCCAGCTTGCGAGGTACTCGCGGCCGGTTTTCGCCGGTCCCTGCACGCACATGGCGAGCTGACTAGGGCGGCCGGGTCATTTATAGGTGCCGGTGAAGTTGCACACGAAGGCCTACTCGAAGTCAACCCACGCATTGATGCTGCCCGCCGGCAGACTATTCAACCAGGTGCGGGCCGACCCCTGGAGCATAAGCGGCGCGTATCGCACGTCAAGGTGGTGGTTACCACCGGCGATGCCGGTGGCGGTGGTGTAGTCGGTGGGCCAGTCCTTCGGCTTCACGGTGTCGTTGTACTTGGGTGTCGTGGGGGAGCGTGAACCCTTTAGTAAAGGGCTCATCCCGGATGCATGGTCTGAAGCGCACCGGCCCGACGAGGCCGCTCTCCTCCAGCTCCTGGGAGAGGGCGAGTTGGTCGAGGCGATGGCAGGCATCGGTGTCGTCGATGGCACGGGGGCCCAGCCGGTCGGCAATCGCGCCGCGAGCGGCCGGATCGACCGCAGTCGGGCATCGGCCGGGTTGGAGCAGGGGGTCGAGTCGATGTCGGACCTCCGAGACCGGCTCGTCGCCAAGCCGCCGGCAGTCGTCGGGGCGGGGTTGCACCGGGTCCGGGTGCGACCGGAGTGCGGCTCGCCGGGTGGTGAAGACATCGTGTTCTGATGATCGTCGGGTCCATTGTCGGGGAGGGATCCGGATCCCGCCGGCTTGGCGAGTTGGTTGAGGCGGTCTTGCTGTGTGTTGGTCACGTCGAGGACGTCATTCACCCGCTTGAGGCGATCCTTCAGCTCCTCGCCCACGAGCTGATCCAGGCCGACCGCAGCCGCCTGGGCGGCGCGCATGTTCTTCATGGGAGTCTTGTAGACGGGCGGGAGGGCGCCGAAGGCGCGTCCGGTCGCGCCGCCCCGGGCCCGCACATCAGCGAACCTGGCTTGGCTCGAGCGCGTCCGGCGTGAAGCCATGGGCGGTGTTGCACTCCAACTGAGCGGAGTCCAGGCGACGCTGCGTGGTGGCGAGCGTCTCGGTGAGGTCCAGAAGGCGCTGGCGGTCCTCCTAAAGCCGAGTCCGGGCCTCGGCGACGTTGGAGGCATCAATGTCGGTGCCGATGGGGATGCGAAGGCTCTGCATCATGGCGCTCAGCGGGTTGGGCGAGCCGGCCCGCTCCGCTGCGGCCTTGGCTTCAGCGGCCTTCCTCGCCGCGCTAGACGAGGAAGAGGCGTCGGTGTCGGTGACGAAGACCTCCACGCAGAGGTCCATTGCCCCGGCAGGAGCGCTTCCACCAAGGGAGAGGGGGAGTCGGAAAAGTCAAGTACCTTGCTGGGGTACTCGTCAGCCGCAGGCGCATCGGAGATGCGCAGCACGATGAAGGAGGCAGGGAGTGCGTCGATGACGTCGTCCGCCAGCATGACAAGCTCGTCGGAGTCGGAGAGGAGCCCCGTCTGAAGCATGCTCCCAGCCAGGACCTCGAGCTACCCCATGATGGGCGCCAACTATCATGGTGGGCACACGGTAGATGCCAAGGGATGGCTAAAGATAGGAGGAGGCTCGAGGGCACTGGTGGGCTCCAGAGGCTAGGTTGGCATGAGCGAGCGCGGGATGCAAGACATACCCAGGTTCAGGGCTCTCCGGAGAGATAATACCCCAAGTCCTACCGAGTGTAGTTGATGTGTATCAGTACAGAGTTGCTCCTAGAGTTGTATGGAGGAAGAAGGAAGACAGGCCAAGGCCTAGGCTGCTCTCTCTCCTTGGGTGTTGCTTGCTATGTGTGTGTGAGTAAGTGAGTGATCGCCCGTATGCATGAGGGCTCCTGGGGGGTTTTATAGGTCAATCCCCCAGGGGTACAATGGTAATGTTACAAGGCCAAGGGGCCGGGTTGTCATCGTCCGGGGAGCCGGTGCTGGGACCCGCCGGGTATCAGGACTCGCCGAGTTCTCCAGGCACGGGGCCCACCAGGTATGGGGGCACTGTTGGCCGTCTTGTCGATCGTTAGGGAGTGGTCGGGTTGAGTCGGCTACAGTGGCGCTTCATCAGGTCGCCGCTTGCTGGCGTCATTGGTGACGACGGATGTATTGTAGCCATGCCAACCCTGTTCAGCGGGTTGGTGGGGCACTGTTGCCACGTCCGGCTGACCAGAGGCATGGGCGGGGCACTGTTGCCTTGCTCATCTCTGAATGAGGACTCGTCCCATCATATGGCCTGGATGGGACGGGAGCTGACCCATGGCCGGGTTGGGGAACACACCAAGGGGAAGCTGGCTTGTTGAAGATGTCTTGGTGCAATGGGTTCGGCTGCCTTGCGCCGGCCGACGGGACTGGCTTGAGGATTTTGGCCGGGTCGAGGGGCTTGGCCGGGTCGAGCGACTCGGCTAAGCGTGAGCCGGCACGAGGGGCGTTGCTGGCCACGTTGTTTTTGAAAAGGATCTGGGTTCCGTTGCCTGCCTGGGGTTCATCCCCCGACATCATGCAAAACAACAATTGGAATGGCTTTAATCAAACGATTTTCCGAATATGATTTTGAAGATAGCCATGGGCAAAACCGCACAAGAATGCCATATGTAAACAAGGCATTACATGCCATAGAGATATAAGATAATCTCAAATATATTCTAAGTGGCATCCCATAATTGTTCACATTTAGCAAGGATTGTGATATGCACAAAGCATATCACTCCCCCATAATGTGGTGATCCATTAATATCTCAAAAGAGCCCAATAAGATGCAACTCAAATGCAATGAAGGCTCGAGACTACACACACAGATATATGATGTGCATAGCAACCTACGCATGCTAGATAAGACAAATCAAGCATATTAGGAGACACAACATATACAAACACATGCTAGGTACAAAACCTAAACATGCATAGGGCTAGTAACTTTTAATGTAGACAATATAAATACAAGTTACCGCCACGAGGAGCATTGGAATGACAAATATGATGATAATTCACTTGACTTGGTTTGAACCATAATGAATGGCGAGAATCATTTTTCTTCATGAACTAGCCAAGCCTCCAATGCCCTCCACACATCTATTGATCAATTTTGAGCTCGGTGGTCCCAACCACATTGGGTCCTAAGAAGTTAGTAACAATAGGTCTGGCAACCCAAATGGTCTTATCCACTTACAAACCACTTTGGACACCAACATACTTGGCAAACATATTACCATCAATATCCTTCCTAAGTGAATAATGATCATTGATAATTGGAGGCTTAGAGATGTTACCGTTGTGACATGACGAAGCTATGTGTCCCTTCTTACTGCAAATATAGCAACATGTACTCCCCCTTCTCTTCTTCTTTACTTTCTCAACTTGGGAAGTAATAACATGGTTCATCATGGATAGTGGCCGTTCTTCAACTTTGAGGTTGAACTTGAGATTGAGCTTGAGGCTGCTTCCCATGTAGCTTCCCTTTATAATCCCTTTTCTTCAATGGACAATATCTCACGTGATGTCCAACCTTTTTGCACTTAAAGCAAGAAATGTTGGACTCGTTCTTGGCTTGGTCTTGCCCCCTTTTCTTGTTCATGGATTTCTTCTTGTTGGAGTGAAAACTATGTCCATCATCGCACTTTTCCAAGTCTTTCTTCAAACTAGTGACTTGGGCCTTGAGCTCATTAATTTCCTCTACATGGTTAGTTTCAAGACTAGAAATAAGAGGACTAGTGGAAGTAGAAACTTCATGGTTAGAGTAACAAGACAAGGTGAGCAATTCATCATGAGGTGTATCAATATCATGTAGAGAGGAATTGCAAGGACTAGCACATGGCAATAAGGCATCTTGAGTAGAAGATGTGCTAATATCCACATGAGACTCACACGATTTTACCTTGGTGAACATAGACTCATGAGCTAAGTTTAGCCCATCATGAGAGATTAGAAGATCCTCATGAGTGCCCGAGAGCTTTCCATCAGTTTCTTCCAATTTCCCATAATTGCTAGTTAGCAAATCAAGTTGATTCCTTAGCTCAACGTTTTCTTTCAACATCGGTGATTCACACAAGATAGAGTTAGTAGCACAAGCATCATTATCAATATGAGAGGAGCATGTCGAAACTAGAGACTCCGCGTGAGTAGCTTGAAGTTCCTCATGAGACTTAGAGAGTTTGGTGAGCTCTCCTTTGACATTCTTGTAGCCAAGGTCAACGTGCTCAAAATCCTCTTTAAGTTTACAATGAGTAACTTCAATCTCTTCTTTTAAAGACCTCAAGTCACTAAGACATTGATGAGCCTTAGCAAGTTCATGTTCAAGATGTTCACTTTTCGCTTGCTCGTTAAGAAATAAGTCATTACGTTTTTGAAAGCAAGCAAGAACATCTTGGAACCTTTTATAAGTGTTATTTTTTGATCTGTGAAGAGTTTTCCCAATATCATAGAGATTTTGAGTCAAGTCATTATCACCATCCTCATTACAACTATCATCATTATCACTAAGAGAAGATGATACCTCGTCATTACCTCTTGCCATGAGGCACATGTGAACAAAGGGGGTTGATGATGATTCTGTTGGAGAAGAGGGTTCTTCATGAATCAAGCATGCCTCATCTTTCTTGATTTCCTCTACATGGTTAGTCATAGAACAACTAGAGGAAACCAAGGCATTTCTATCATGGCAACATGGGAGATCAAGCATATCATCACAAATGAGCTTAACACCATCATCACAAGATATTACTTCACTCACCATGTCATTACTTTGTGGCACACCACATGTTGGTGAAGTGGAAGATATTGAAGTGTGCAAGTAATCGGAGGTGGAAGTAATAGAGAGCTCTTCATGATTTAAAAATATGGAGAACTCCTCCATCAACTCCCCAAATAGAATATTATCTTCATCAAGATTGGACCCACCATATATATCTTCAAGTTTGGTCCAAGTCTCATGAGCCGACTTGCAAGTCGTGACTGCCTTAAACACTTCAAAGGTTAAAGCTTGATGAATGACAAGAGAAGTATCACAATCAAGATACATATCCTCAACAGATGGAGAATGTCCATCCTTAGCAATAGAAATTCCTATAAGAATAATTCACAAAGCATTTGGACCCATGGCCCGAAAGTGACAAAGCCTGTGAATTCTCCCTAGGTGATAAGCTGTGCCATCCATATCAAAAGTGTTGTTGTGCACTAGTTCACTAGTCGACATCGTTACTCTCTAGGCAGTGAAGCCTAATAAGGAGAGACCAGGCTCTATACCAATTGAAAGGACCATGATGTCGCCTAGAGGGAGGGGTGAATAGGTGTTTTAAAATCTTTTACGGATTTGGCTATATCCTAATGTGGAAATAAACTGAGCGGATACTTTTCAAGCACGGATCCTAAATATACTAGGCTCACTAAGTGCACCGACAACTTAGGTTAAACAAGATGAGAACAAAGAGGATATGAGTAGGCACAAGTAAGTCAGACAAACTTACTCAATGTATATCACGAGATATGGAAATGAATAATACACACCACCACAAGTAAGCAATACAAGCTTACACAAATTATATCAGAATATATGGAATTGAATAATACAAGCAAACTCAAGTAAGCACTACAATCTTACACAAGTTATGTCACAACATATGGAAATGAATGTTACCGGCTGGCAATTCACACTAAGCATAAGATAGAACAATAGTAGAAAGTATTAATTGCGAATATAAAGTGTAGGCCTAAATAATCTCTTCAAGGGAATGGCCAACAAAATATAATAAGGACAACAAGATATAGTGAATGCACGGTCAAGTGACCAAAGTAAACCACAAGTAAGGAGTTAGGGTTAGGGATAACCAAAGTCACGAAGACGAGGATGTATCCCGATGTTCACTTCCATGGAGGGAAGCTAGTCACCGTTAGAGAGGTGGATGTTACCACGAAGGCACACAAACACCACGAAGGCTCACCCTATTTTCCTTGAAATATCACCACGAAGGCAATTCTCAACCACTAGTGGTAGACCTTGAGGCGGCCTTCAAACCTTCACAGACTTTTCGGGGACAAATCACAAGTTGATTCCTCACCGGAGCACTCCCACCGCCTAGCAGTCTCCAACCTCCAAGAGTAACAAGAACAAAGGGGAAATGCTTAAGACTTGCTCAAATCACGAATTCCTTTGGTCAAGAGAGGGAGAGGGAGTGGATCTATCACTTGATTGGAAAAACTCTCAAGAACTCTCACGAATCTCTCCAGGATCTAAGATTTGGTGTAGGAGAAGTGAGAGGGAGCCACTTGTGTTCTTGGGGCGATTTGGGATGAAGTGGTCAACCCTCTACCGGATTAGTAGAGGGGTATATATAGAAGGCCTAGAAAACTAGCCGTTTGTGAGTAAGTGACAGCGTCGGGCCAGACATACGGGCAAGGGCCGGACATCCGGCGGCTGAGAAAAGCACACACACGCATGTGAAAAAAAGAAGCCGGAGTACAGGCCCCGGACATCTGGCCAAAATTGGGGCCCTGGACATCCAGCGGGCACAGCCAACATTTGAAAACAGGTTCTGGAATTTGCGAGCCGGATTTCCGGGAGGATCCCGGACATCCCGGGTGACCTGGAAGCCCGGACATCCGGCCAAGTCTCGGATGTCCAGCCATGAAAAAAACAGCAGGAACTCCAAAACTGAAACATGCATAACTGTTACATCCGGACTCCGATTTTGATGATCTTGGGATTGTTTTGAAGCTATGGAAAAACTCCAAGTCCTCACATATAGAACCACCCAATATAAGCCAAAATGGAGGGTGCAAAGTATGCAAGGGTTATACATATACTTTGGGGAACCTAGTTGGCTTTGGATTTTCTTTTGAGATATGTAGGCATATTGTATTTGTATTGGATAGGAGTGAAATATGCCTATATTGGAATATGATGTGAGAAGAATAGAAATAGATGATGTTGACTTGAGAAAATCCATCACTAACCCCTTTGATCGCCTCTTAATAGTGCAGGATCCCTATAACTCAAGAAACATAAAAGAACTATATTAGATAGCTTCCGGAAACTCATTCTTGAGCATATATCCTTTTCGATGGTCATCGATCCTCACATCTAAAGCCAAAGGAACTAATACCTTTGGCTAGAACCTTTCACTTGAGCTTTATATTGATGTTTCCTCATGGCTCGAGTTGTAGGCAAGACATTGGAGAAGTTTTCAAGTAGCTCCCCCATACGCAATGTGGGAAGCTTTGCTTTGCATTCATCTTTACTTGTCCATCAACATTAATTACTTGATGATATACTTTGATGAGCACCAAGCTTTCTTATAAGCACCAAGCTCATGATAATTACCTAACCCACATAACATACACAACACATAGTATGGGTTAGTACACAAAGCGCAATTGATAAATTCTAACCATGCCACAAGATCTCATGTGGCATATGATATCACTTGTGTGTTGGCCATCTTAGAGGTCAATCTTTTATCTTCATATTGGTCAACATTTATCTTTGCTCCATGATTAATATTGATGTCTTGAAGGCCTGTAATGCCCCGAGACCGTTGCGCCAGGTGTCTTCCAGTTATTCGCCTTCGTTGCCATGTCTTTTGCTTGCGTGTTGCATTTCATCATGTCACCTCTTGCATCGCATCATGTCATCATGCCATCATTTCAATAATCTTATAACTTTTATAAATAAATTGTATGGATCTTCGATCCATTTAAATCAAGGGAGATGCACATGGTGATTTTCTCTTTATAACATATATCCTCCCAATATTATTAGGGAGCTATTATAATTATTCTAACACACTTGCAAAATAATTCCATGTATTTTCTACTTCGAGTTTGGTCCCCAAACTTTGCCCATATTTTTCTTTCATCGCTTTCCTGATCTCCACAAAATTCTAAACATTTTTGGACTCTCCAAAAATGTTTTCCTAATTCAAACTTATTTGTATCACATTCAAATGTGTTCGAATGCAATCCTTCCAAGCGGTGCCAAATGTATTTTTCTCGGATCAAGCTCCTTTTTATGAGTCCAAGAAAATTGGTGCCCTGCTCAAATTCTTCTCCCATCTCTCTCTACATTTCTTATTTCTCTGTTTATTTGTTAATCAGGGAAATAGACTTAGGGAGAGAGAGATTCCAGTGCAGCCCAACTCCTCCGTTTTTTTCTTCTCCACCAAAAGGCCCAAGGCCCTGGTCATTTACCTCCCCACTGGGCCGGCCTCCCAAGGCCCAGCCGCCCATCCTAACCCTAGCGCACCCCTAGCCCATTCGATCCCCCTCCTCCTCCCATCAGCGCCGCCAGCGAGAGTCTAGCTCGATTCCCTTTCTTCTCCACTCTGCCGCGCCCGATCCCGCTCGTCCCCATCTCCCTCTCGACCCCCTTGTCCACTTCTCGCTAGTGCCGTCCCCGGCCTCTCTCGACCTCCTTCTCCCCTTGACCTCACAATATGCCACCATCCTCCGTGCGCGAGGACGCCGCCAACAACGGCGTCGCCATCATCGTCACACGCCTGCAGCGCTCGGCCTCCTGCCCGAGTCCAGGCCGCCGTCGCGCCTCCTCCCCTGCCATGGGCACCGCGAGTTCGTCCCCGCCACCTTGCACTCACCTTGGTCGCGCCTCCCTCTGCTGCCACCCAAGCCCCTCGCCTCGTGCCTCTGCTTCTCCTCACATCGCCCGAAGCACTCCCCCGCCGCCAGTGGAGGCCAACTCTGCTGCACCTCCGGTCGCTGCCGTCCAGGATGACCCCAAGCTCTTGCTGCAGTCGCTGCCCGAGCCGTCCTCTCCGGCCAACTCTGCCGCGCCTCGCCCCTTCCTCTGCTCCCTTTCGGCCTCCTCCTCGTTGCTGTCATAGCCACAAGCCGAGGCTTGCCTCGCCACCCCTTCACCCGTCCTGTGCTCGCGGTCGCGCAGCACCATCTTTGCTACCTCTATGCGCTTGTGGCCCTTGTTGGCCCAATCCGTCAAGTACCCCGGAGCTCACTTGGACACCAAGTACAACGATGATCCGCGAAGACCCTAGCTGCGCCAAGTTCCTCTTCGACCAACATACAACTACCGGTGCATTCCTCAAGTCCGACTACAGCGTGAACAAGTACCGTCTCCGAAGAACCGTGTAACGGAACCGTCAAGTTCGACTATGACACGTGTACGACTACGTGGGATTCCTCAGACACCAAGTTCAACGATGCATCAAGTTCCTCGTCGTGACCCGAACATCTATGGAAACTCGTGCAACGATAAACATGTTCCACTACCATCGCTGAGATCGCGAGAACCTCTCCCGTCGACCCTAGAGCATGCGAGAATGACTACTTCCACTCCGAAAGTCCCGAGAACGTCTACTTCCCCTACACCGCATCGTACTTGAACCGTTCCGATAATGCACGCTCCGAAAGGTATAACCATCGAGACGACCCTCCATGGACCGAATGCATGTGTGATGTATGAGATGCTCGTGCTTGCACCGTGCTCAAATTGCCGGTGCACGTTGCCCCGCTTTTGCCTTGTTACCGACATGTGGAAACCCAGTTACCGGGATCACCCCACCATCTTGCATGACACGCTCACGTCAATTTTCCTTTTGCACCAGTATCTCCATGAGCTAAAGGAACCGATATGTTGTCGTGGCACCATTTTCGGATTCGTTGCCGTGGCACCCCTTTCGTTTCTGCCATGATGACTAATGCTTCATAAAATGCTCTTATCAACATTTTCATAAAAATTGCTTAAAACTTGCACATGGCATCCGCATCATGATAACAACTTTAAGAATGTTTAAATTGTTGTTTGCTTCAATTGCTAAATGCTCATGAGGATTTTTTGGACTTGTTGCTTGTTGTTCCGGCCTCATTTAAACTTGCCTAGACAGGTAGTTTTACTTTGCTTCACCCCTTGCCATGCTAATCAACATTTAATATTGTTGAGTACATAAACGAGATCGAACTAAATAACTTGTTGTGGTGTTCCGTCAATATGCAACTCGTTGCATATTGAGCTCCACTTAACTTGTAGTTTTGTTTGTACACTTTGCCATGCCATGCCTCTTTAAACCGGACATGCATCATACTTGGTTGTGCATCATGCCATGTTTATGTGGTGGTTGTTTACTATGTTGTTTGCTCCTTTCCGGTGTTGCTTCTTCGGGTTGGTTCTGATAACGTCGCGTTTGTGAGGATCCGTTCGACTATGTCTGTTTGTCTTCTTCATGGACTCATTCTTCTTCCTTGCGGGATCTCAGGCAAGACGACCATACCCTCGAAATCACTTCTATATTTGCTTGCTAGTTGCTAGCTCTTTTGCTATGCTGCGATACCTACCACTTGCTATATCATGCCTCCCATATTGCCATGTCAAACCTCTAACCCACCTTGTCCTAGCAAACCGTTGTTTTGCTATGTTACCGCTTTGCTCAGCCCCTCTTATAGCGTTGCTAGTTGCAGGTGAAGATGAAGTTTGTTCCATTTTTTGGAACATGGATATGTTGGGATATCATAATATCTCTTATTTTAATTAATGCATCTATATACTTGGTAAAGGGTGGAAGGCTCAGCCTTATGCCTGGTGTTTTGTTCCACTCTTGCCGCCCTAGTTTCCGTCATACCAGTGTTATGTTCCTTGATTTTGCGTTCTTTACACGGTTGGGTGTTATGGGGACCCCTTGACAGTTCGCTTTGAATAAAACTCCTCCAGCAAGGCCCAACCTTGGTTTTACCTTTTGCCTCACCACCACCTACTTTTTCCCTTGGGAGTCACTCTCCCGAGGGTCATCTTTATTTTAAGCCCCCCCAGGCCAGTGCTTGTCTAAGTGTTGGTCCGAACCAAGTAGACTGCGGGGCCACCTCGGGGAAACTTGAGGTTTGGTTTTACTCGTAGGATGTCTCATCCGGTGTTGCCTTGAGAACGAGATATGTGCAGCTCCTATCGGGATGTCGGCGCATCGTGCGGTCTTGCTGGTCTTGTTTTACCATTGTTGAGATGTCTTGTAACCGGGATTCCGAGTCTGATCGGGTCTTCCTGGGAGAAGGAATATCCTTCATTGACCGTGAGAGCTTGTGATGGGCTAAGTTGGGACACCCCTGCAGGGTTTGAACTTTCGAAAGCCGTGCCCGCAGTTATGGGCAGATGGGAATTTGTTAATGTCCGGTTGTAGAGAACTTGAAACTTAACTTAATTAAAATGCATCAACCGCGTGTGTAGCCATGATGGTCTCTTTTCGGCGGAGTCCGGGAAGAGAACATGGTATCGTGTTATGCTTGAAAGTAAGTAGTTTCAGGATCACTTCTTGATCACTTCTAGTTCATGACCGCACTTTGCTTCTCTTCTCACTCTCATTTGCGTAAGTTAGCCACCATATATGCTAGTGCTTGCTGCAGCTCCACCTCACTAACTTTTTCCTACCCATAAGCTTAAATAGTCTTGATCTCGCGGGTGTGAGATTGCTGAGTCCTCGTGACTCACAGATACTTCCAAACAGTTGCAGGTGCCGATGATACCAATGCAGATGACGCAACCAAGCTCAAGTGGGAGCTCGTTGAAGATCTTGTTCGTTGTTTTGTTTCGTTTTCGGTTGATCAGTAGTGGAGCCCAGTTGGGGCGATCGGGGACCTAGCAATAGGGGTTGTCTTTCTTTATTTGGTTCCATAGTCGGACCTTGATTGTATTCTGGATGATGTAATGCTATATTTATGTATTGTGTGAAGTGGCGATTGTAAGCCAACTCTCTATCCCTTTCTTATTCAGTACATGGGATGTGCAAAGATTACACCTCTTGCGACATGCCTACTATGCGGTTATGCCTCTAAGTCGTGCTCCGACACGTGGGAGATATAGCCGCATCGTGGGTGTTATAAGGCCCTATTGATATCTTCACTATGCTTCATTTCTTCAAGACATAATAACCAATATCTCAATTCACCATGATCATATCAATTTTCTCCTTGAATATCATATTGGACATCATTTGCTCGTCCTCATGCTCCAACATAGTATCTTGAGAGGCACAATTAATTCTTCACTTGAATTACTTGCTTCGAGACATAATAATCCATGACTCAACATATGAGCTCATAATGATCCTATCTTCAAGCATATGTAGAATTCTTCTCTTTAATCATTCTCTCAAGATCTTGATCCATCATGGTTCAACCTATAAGCCTTGATGCATGCACAACAATATGTATATGGCATTCATTTCGAATCCATTCTATCTCCTTCTTGCATCACCATGGAACAAACATCCTTTAGTTCATCCAATATTCTTCATGCATTGAAAATGGAACTTTCCTTCAAATGTATAACTCAATGCAAACATTAGTCCATTAGGATTGTCATAAATTACCAAAACTAGACATGGGGACTACATGTACTTTCAGTGTTCTGGTCCAAGGTGAGCCGGAATGACTCTGCCTGGATCCGCTCTGATTGCGCGTCCAAGGTGGCTCGTTCTGTCGCCATCCTAGCATTCTTAGTAGTAAGTTCTTCCTTGGCATGAGCTATCTCGTCTCGCAGCTTTGCGATATCCACTTTGTGCTGTTCTTGAGTCTTCAGGGTTACCTCTGTCCCCATTAAAGTCGCCAAAGCATCCAACATCTCGGTCAAAACCTGAGCCGGCGGGCGCGCAAAGCCGCCAGCACCAACCGTCGCTGCAGCCATTGAATTGGAGGTCATAGCCGCAGTGGTCGTTGAACCGAGCACCGATTGTGTACCAGCCATGAAGATCGCAACCCTGTTCGGCGGCTCATAGGGGTCCAAAATACTGTCACCATCGGAACATCCCCCAAGCCTAGTCTTGTAGTTGATACATTGAATCGGTCTCACCAGTTGAAGACTCACCATCAGAGCAGATTACCGTCTCTCCCCCGGAGACAAATCCTTCAAGATCCGCCCCATGGATGAAGCCAACGAAGACATGCTTCACGGCGGTTTGAACCTTGACGGGTCGTGCGCGCTGAGCCATCTCGACGATGTCAGCGCAGGTGTCCGGCCCAGGCCCCGACTCACCGGTCTTGCCGATGAAGACATGGATTCCGCCAAAGGGGAACGGTACCCGTACTCAACTGAGCCGGCCTCGGGGCCCCAGCCAGTGTCGTCGATGTAGAGCTTGCCGCAACGACTCTTGGTCATCCGGCCCACGGCGTATCCCTTGATCCCTGCGAAGCTGCCCTTCAAGAACCCGAAACCACTTTGCACTGGCCCCACGATGGGCGCCAACTGTCGTGGAGTTAAAACGGCAGATGCCTTAGCGAAAGGACTTAGGTGTGGAGCCATCGCCGCTAGGTTAGCTTGAAGGGGTTAAAATGGGACAAAGGACACAGGGAGTTTACCCAGGTTCGGCCCCTCTCAACGAGCTAAAAGCCTACTCCTACTTTAGGTTGTATTGCTTGGGTTTCGATGACCAGGGATCAATACACTTGACCAAGCTCTCAATCAATTGTTACTTGAGTTAACCCGCCGCCGGGTCACCCCTTTATATACACAGGTTGATGCCCGGTGGCTTGCAGAGTCCCGGCCGGCTCATACACAACGTGTCCAGCTCAGTGACCAACTAAGCTTGTCGTACAATACAAGTTAAACATATGGCGGCTTACGCCCGTGGGCCTCAAGTCGTCCCCGAGTCTTGGGCCTTCAGTGAGCTTGCTCTATGAACCGCCATCTTCATATCTTCTTGGGCCTTCATCCCATGAGCCGCCAGTGGCATGACCCGGCCCCTCCTGGGTGGGTCATATCCAGTAGTTATATCCCCAAAAGGTGGCTCTTTGTTGTATGGGAATATTTGGGAATTTATAGAAGTGGAATTAGGTTAAACGGAGCTCTTGTGCCCACAAGCTCAGGGGGCGCGCCCCTCGAGCTTGTGGCTCTCTCGTATCTCATCTGGTCTCCTCTCGAAGCTTCTAGGGTCCCTTCTGGTCCAGAAAAAATAATCCTAAGATTTTTTCCATTTGGACTTTGTTTGATATTGATTTTCTGAAAAACCCAAAACAAGCAAAAGACAACAACTGTCCCTGGGCATTGGGTTAATAGGTAGTCCCTAAAATAGCATATAAATGCATATAAAACATCCAAGATTGATAATATAATAGCATGGAACAATAAAAAATTATAGATACGTTGGAGACGTATCATGGCCACCAACATTTGATAAGCAGATTGTACCGTAAATACTCCACTATTCTCATGGGTCCATGACCAAAAATCATCCAACTGCCTAGTACACAAAGGAATGGCCATTATTGCAACCGCATTTGTTTACAAGACTACCTCTGCAGGCATAGGGCGATTCTGATCTCCATTAACGGTAATGAGCTCACTCACAAGTTGCAGGGGGTTTATCATCCGACTGGTGATCGGCCTCATGTAGGATGGGCAGGGAATCCAATTGTGTTGCCAAATATTTGTGGACTATCCATCACTAATCGGCCAGATTGTTCCCTGCTTTCGGGTGTCTCGTCCATCTAGGACAACTCTCCAAATTTGCGATGGTGCACCCCCTAGCTTTGCCCGCAGGAAATCACAAGAGGGAAAGTACTTTGCTTTCGAGACCCTTGCGATCAAAGAATTCAGTTCCACTAGTATGCGCCAACCCTACCTAGCAAGTAGTGCGAGATTAAAAAGCTCAATATCTCAGGACCCTAGTCCTCCACAATGCTTGGGCCTTGTCATCATGCTCTACGAGACCCAACTAAGCTTCATTTGCCCTCCTTACTTCCTCACTAAAACTTGTGAATCAAAAAATGTATATGCTCGCATAGACCTCGGGGGAGCTTGAAACATGACATGGAGTATGCCGGAACACCCCGAGCAACAAATTTAACTAGAACTTCCTTACCAGCCACCAATAGTAACTTGGCAAGCCAACCTTATTCCATACTATGTCTTTCAGAAATTTGAAGGCCCATTCTTGCTATTGCCAACATCAGAAGACATCCCCGATATATTTCTGACAAAGACTCATTGGTGACATTAGGGCTGTTTTGACTTCATCTCTGAGGCTGTTTGAGAAACCCTTAATAAAGAAAACTGAAGATTTGGACAAGTTAATGCTCATACCAGAGGCACTACTATAACTCTCCAACAGACAGGACAACTTAGTTGCTCCATCTATACTGGCCTTGACAAACATCAGGCTATCATCTGCAAAGAGCAAGTGGCTCATCAACGGTGCTGATGGAGCTACTCGAATTCCTCTGAGGTGCGGTGATTCATGTTTTGTTTTCAAGAGGCATGTAAGGTCCTCCGTTGCTAATAAGAATAGACATGGAGAGATTTTTTTGAAAGATCCAGCATCGCTGGCTTTTCATATATTAAGCAGAGAGCATACGGGAAGAAAATTCATAATCAAGTGATCATGGTTGGCGCCAGGAAGAGATCGTCAGAAGGACAGCAGGCAGAAAGAAAAAATCGGCCTGGGTCGCCAAGTGGTGTTTCTAGGCATTTGGCCCCGGCTAGCCTCCAAGAATCCATGTCGTGCCTTATTGCTCCGAAGATTTCATCACTCTGCCTTTGCTGATCTCTAAATGTCCTTGCATTCCTCTCGAGCCATATATGCCAGGCCACCAGCATCAAGGTGGACTGGACCCTTTTCCTGTTTGCCGTCCCAACTGCACGCATGGCATGCCTCATCCGTTGTTTTGACGATCCGATAGGTCCAGCTGCTGCGGTTGTGAGACCAGCGCAACATGGAGAGATTGGGTCCCCTTGTCGGATCCTCATGGATGGTTAAATTCTTCCAACTTGCCACCATTAAAAAAGACTGCAAATTTTAAGTAGCTTACCATCCTCATAATTAGAGAACTCCAAGAAGGTGCAAACCCCATCTCCTTAAGCAACAACATTTTCTTTTTGAGGGGGAGGGGAAGGGAAAGGGGAGGGGCCCCTTAAGCAGTTGCATAAGAGCATCTCCAGTCGTTGAGCCCCCAGGAGACATTTTTTCGCTGCCTGGGGACTGCCGGCGAAGAATTTGGCCCGGGGATGAAAATCTTCCCAGCCGTGTCCACCCCAAGCTACCCCGTCCTTCCAGCAGCGCGTCCTCGCCGCCTCCGCTGGCCGCTGCTGCTCTCGTCCGCTATGGCCGCCGTTGTTCGTGCCCGCGCCTTGCTGCTCGCGCCCGCGCCCGCTCGCGTCCGTGGCCGCGCCCGCGCGCGCCCGTGCCTGGCCGCGTGCACCCTCCCTGACTGCCGCCGACGAGGATGGAGAGGAGGAGGAGAAGGAGGTGGGGGCGTGCTTGCCACGCCCCGGCCAGCCCGGCCGCCGCACGCGTCGCCCGGCTCCCGCCCTGGCCGCCCGTGGAGCGCGCGAAGGAGCCGGGGTCCCCGAGCTCCTGCAGCACGCCAAGGGAGGAGGGCAGCTCCACGGCCTCCAGCTCGCCCGTCGGGTCGGTGACGCCGGCCGAGCGGAGGAAGTCGAGCGCGAGCAGTAGCAGTGGGAGCACGCGGCAAGAGCAGTAGGCAGGCGCGGCGAGCATGGGCGTTGCCGTGCGCGGGCGCAGGCAGGCACGACGCGGGAGACGTGCGGCGGCAAGGACTTCGCGCGCACCATGAAACTGCTGGGCAAGCTCCGCGCGTGGTGCCGAAGCTCACGGACTACAGCTTCCACCCGCTGCTCCCGCACCGACTGGCCGCAGCCAAGTGCCCCGGCAGGACGCGTGCGGCGGCAGCAGGAGCAGGGCGGGGAGCGAGCCGGGGGCGGCGGCGGGGGCGAGAAGGAATGGCGGCTGCGGCGGCCCGGGGCGGCGACGTGGGCGAGAAGGCGGGGCGGGGCGGAGGAGGCGGGGCGGCGAGCTCTGGCAAGAGAGCAGCATGCGGCGGGAGGGAGAGAAAGGATGAGGCGGGGCGGGGCAGATCTTTTTGCATGCATGGGTGGTCCCTAGCAGAGAAAGGAGGAGGAGGAGAGAGAGGAAAGAGGCTGACGCGTGGGGTTTCGCCATGCAAAAAGTAATGCCGGCGGCCCCAAGGGCCCCCGATGGGCTGGGTGTGGCTTGAGGTTGCCGGGGCTATTTTTGCTCGAATCCGGCGAAAAATAAGGACTTGAGGAAATGAGTGGGACGTTTTTTGTCCGCCGACGCCCAAAAAATGGTCTGGGAAGGCATCTTGGGGGGCTAGTGGAGATGCTCTAAGCACCCACCATTATACAAAGCCTAATGTGGTCTCGTTGCGGTTATGAGAGGCCGACTCCGCACCCCGAGCAAGGAAATAGCCCAATCCACGTTCAGGCCGCGGTACACGTAACCCCCAACCCCCCTGGAATGAGATCCAATGTCTTGCTGTGAGCAAGGCACCGATGAACAATATGGTGACTGGCTCCCCTCTCCGCATCGTCCGAGCCAGAATCAACGGCCAGATCTGCATGAACAGTGACAGTTCTACAGTGTTCGGTCTACAGTACCCCATCTACAGTGTTCGTTCGATCTGAACCGTCTCCTTGATCCAACGGCTGACTGGGCCGCCAGTTATGCCGTGCCTTGCTATGGGCAAGGCACTGGATCTCTGTCCCACCCCCTACCCCTTCTTCCTCTTCCCCAGACGGGGAGACCCCACCTCCCCCTTCCGCCTCCCCCTTCTGCTTCTCCATAGCACGGAGACCTCCCATCTCCACGGAACAGTACACCGCCGCCACCGCCGCTCGCGCTCGCTGAGCGCTGCCTTCGCTCCTTTGCTGGTTTCATCTGCCTCCCTCCTCGCGTTCCTAGAAAAGAAAGTCGTTCTTGGCTTGATCAATTTTTGTCTTGAGCGGAGGGGCAGCTCATGGTCGTGACCCGTTGAGGGCGGCGGCGGTTCCGGGATGGGAAGCGTCGGTGGAGAGGAGGAGTTCCCCGCCGGCGTGACGGGGGCGGACGCGGAGGTGGGTGCGCTAGTCTGGGTGCGCCGCCGCAACGGATCCTGGTGGCCCGGTCGGATCCTTGGCCAGGACGAGTTACCCGAGAACTGCGTGGTTCCACCGCGCTCTGCAGGCACACCCATCAAGCTCCTCGGCCGCCCGGACGGCAGCATGTCCGTACAACCACTCTTCCTAATTGCTTCTCTGTTTCTTTCTTGTGCTTATGCATGCGTAGATTCGATCTGTTCGGATAATCCTTGCTGTGGTTTCTACCACGGCATAATTTTCTTTTCTCCTGATGATGCCATCCATATTTTGCACTACAGCAAACGATGCCGATTGACACCGTCTGCTGTTCTTTCTACCCATAGAGTAGTATTAGTATGTATAGTACCTCTCTCAGACTTGGAAATGGTGAAAACTAGGTACATCCTTGCACTATCTATTTTTCTATTGCAAAAATCTTGCAAGGCATTAGAAGGATCAATTAGGTGTCATACATATTGCATCCCCTCTGTATGCTAGGAAGAAAAGTGCCACGCATCAAGATCTGGGTTTAGTTGTTATGCTGACTTGTGCAAAGGCTATGATTTATATCTGAACATATGCTCA
>NC_041384.1:361663578-361673845 GCF_002162155.2 Triticum dicoccoides | reverse complement strand
AAGCTTAGTTTATGATAACATTTCTTGCCTGGATGAACTGGTGGTTTCTTATGTTTATTCACTTCCATTGCATCTTTACTCTGTACATTGCTTCGTTTTAGGTTTTGTTTTTCTAGTTTTGACTCATTTATTTTGCACTTATAATTCCCTTTTGCTAATTCGCATAGATTATTATGTTTTTCATGTTGATGTATCTTAAGTCTGATTTTTTATCTTGTTCTCTTTTACTTCATCATAGTGACTGGTATAATCTCGAGAAATCTAAGCGCGTGAAGGCATTCCGGTGTGGTGAGTATGAAGAGTGTATAGAAAAAGCGAAAATTTTGGCTCGCCAGCAAAAGAGGACCTACAATGAAGGAAAGTATGTTCGCAGGGAGGATGCTATTATGCACGCCCTTGAAATAGAAAGATCTCGCTTTCCAGACGAAGATGAGATGGACGATGCTATGTGTGCATCTGAGAACAGGTATTCTGCAAATTCTAGAAACATAGGTGGAGCCAGCAGAATATCTTCTCGCGTAGAAAGGGGTCTGTATGATATTGAAGAAAACTCAGCTCAAGGTTTATCTGAAGGGTCAACATTTTTCAAGGTGCCACAAAATATATCCTCTTCAAGTACTAGGTATGCTTCATCTTCAAGGAAGAAACGGAAGGCATCAAACAAATTTGAGGATGACACAGTTAAAGGATTCCGGCGTATGAGAGACCTTATTGGATCAAACAGGACCCCCAAACAGAAGTCAAGTGCTGGTTCTTTTTCAAATGGGTATCATGATTTACCTTATCTTGAAAGTGGGCCAAGCTTTGGCTATGAGTTGCCTAGCACAAATGGAATAAACAAGAATAATCAGTCTCATTCATTGACAAAAAGGAAACGCTCCAATATTGGTCAAGCTTATGAAAATTCAAGAAAGAAAGATAAGCGACGTCCTTTGTCAAAGTTATGTAAAGATTCAGCAGTGAAAGTTCCAACATATTGGGACGCTTCAGGACAGTCTTCTGTCCAGTCCCCTGGACACAAACTGTCGAACGTGTTCGAATCAAATTGGGGGGGATTTTCTTTGCCAGGAAATTTAAATTGTTCTTACAGCTCGGGCACTTCAAGTGTGGAGACTTCAGCAGATGCCTTATGTACTAGTCACAGTGGTTCTACCAAAGCTTCTAAACTAAAGGAAGCTGAAGTCTTGGACGGGACTGGGTTTCTTAGTGATGGCTGCTCTGATGACGATGAGTTTCTTGATGCTCACCGTACTATGGAGGATGATGTCACAGCAGAAGGTAAACAGATAGTACTGCTTCCTTAATTCCACTTTCAGCTGCTATACATTTAAGCACTGTGTTCAAGATGATGACCATCATATAGCGGGTAATTAGATACGGAAGAAGTTATGCGTTTGGTTGTAATACTCTTTGAGCAACTTTTGAAATAGGGGTTTTACCACACCAGGTTTTGTTATTATAAGCTGCTCCATGCTTTGTGATCAAGTCGACCATGTGTTAGCGGTGAATCCTGTACACATTGGCATGTTTCCTTTACCAGCCTGATCTTTCATATTTCTACAATATAGCTTTGGGATTTATCACAATTAGTTAAGTATGCACATTCTTTATTTCAATCTCTTATTCTTATGGAAGTTACTGATTATGTTGCAAATGGTGAATATCTGTTCAGTTTTTCACTATCTGAACTATCACAGAACGCACTGCTTAATGCTTCTCAATTGATCTTTTATCAGGCCATTTGCACACACATGGATCGTGTGCATCTGTAAAGGATGAGACCTTAAAAGGCAAGACACAAATTACTGACTATAGCAGAGAACACATACCCTTACTTCGTGATAATACAAGTTCCAAGAAGAAAAACATACAGGTAACTCCAGTAAGCTGCAACATGGATGAAAGTTTGATCGTGGAACAATATGGAAGGACAATAAAATGCAAGGAACAAGATGAAGATGTTACTGGGTTGGATGCACGAGTCGGAAGTACTAGTGATCCTGGGAGTAGCATGAAATTTGTGCTGGTTCCTCCAGATGATGGTGCTGGCATTATGGGGCAACAATATTATGAAAGCGGACCCGAGCATGATGAGTCATTTGAAACTCTAAGCAACCATTCACACTCTGAAAAGGTTGGGGCAGCATCCCCATATTATGGGTCACCGCTTAAAGTAATACTGCCTGAGCAGAAACCTGATATGAAATCTACAAGATGCCATGTGGTAAAGCCAATGAAGAGTGTACAAGCAGACTATAAACTTTATGATGTTGAGTTGGCAGTCGAAGGAACCTACAAGGGCCACCGTGCACCTCTTGTTTCTCTGACAAGTAAATGGAACCGTAAACCTGTTATGGGGTTTCCTGTACCTGTTGTTGTTTTGGATGATAGTTGTCCTGTGGAAAGTAGAGATAATCACCATCTGGCAAAGAACAGTCCTACCCACTTGCTAAAGAGGAGCGAAGTTGCAGAACCGCGCCAGCCAAGATCGTCACATTCATCTAAATCAAAACTTGGTGGCCGTAAAAAGGTCTCGGAGCATGATATGGATAAGTCCTGGCGGCCACATACCAAGAAATCAGCATCTTCACCAAGGAAAATGCGCAGGCTCTCATCTTTTGGCAGCAGCCGCAGAGAAAGCACAAAGAGAAATACTGTAGTTCGGAAAATTGGCGGGCCAACTATCGCGTGCATCCCGGTTCGACTTGTTTTCAGTAGGATCAATGAAGCATTAAGCTTTCAAGTGAGATCAGAAAACACTAGCTGAGGTGCTCTGCCAGGACTTCGAATTAAAGAGAGCCTCCGATCATACAATTTCTAGCTTTTCATGTACATTAGTCACCATAATTTTTTAAAGCTTGATACCTGGCATGTTTATATGACTATTATGTGCTTGTAATCCATAAGTGCAGTAGGCAATTGTTACTTACCCACCGTGAGTGTTCGGTGAGATTTCCATGGTGGAAGGAAATAAGCAGCATCAGTAATTTTGCGCTGATGGTGTTAAGGAGGGAAGGAAATAGTATTTCTCTTCGCTGATAGAAAACCTGGCAGTAACTTGGTTTAGATTGGTGGAGAAAACACCAGTCAAGTTTCAAATTTAAATCTCAAGAAATTCCATTTGTGCTAAGCAAATTGTTCTGCTACGACGAACTCCGGTAGCTGCCCATGGGCGGCCTCATCGAGGGATGAGGGCTGGCCTCAACCCTCAAGCAATCACCCTAGAGCAAGTCCTCGTGGTAAAACCAAGGCGGTGCCGAAAACGTAGGTTGGATCGCGGCTACCACAAACAATGTCCCATATGTCGGAGAGGAGGCGGCTGCCGAGGCCGAACTACAACTTCTCATCACACCCCTTGGAGGCCGCACATTGGAGCACATCTCCAACTCCAGAAAGAGAAGAATGATGTCGCTGCAAGACATGACTGATGGCTTCAAACCAGCATGAGCGTTGCCGTAGGACCACCTCGCCGTTGGACTTTTCCAAACTCCGGCTTGCAACCTGCAAGCAGCGGCCGCCATAGCCGTCCGACTCCACCTCGCCTTGGATCAACCAGGTGGGGAGCTCATCGTCCCCTATAAACCTTGCTGTGCACCGCCGTTGAGCTGTAGGAGAACGTTAGGGCAATTCCAACGAGCCGTTGTAGCACCCCCCTCGCCTCCATCTTCGCCAGCAACGCTCCAAGCTTGGCTACCTCGCTCGCCGGCCGCCTTCATGCCGACACGCCTATTACCTGATCTGGGATGGACCGGACTCTTTTCACCGGTCGGCTTCTTCCATCACGCCCGCAAGGTGTTCAATGTTTCGCCCATAAGATACAAATAGATAGTGGTGATAAGTACTTTCAACAACTTCATTTGCGATTAGGATGATTAGTCGTGTGACGATGAGGAGATTGTGTTTGCTACTTTGGTCATCCATGACCACATTAGTAGGCAACGAGCAATGTTCAGAGCCTCGATACTGGGGTATGCTTCGGCGCTGAATCGCAACAGAGAGAGCGATCATTGCCTACTCTGGGAGGACTACTTCAAGTCCGCTTCCCCACTCTTCAAACACCACCTATTCCGTCGCTGCTTCCGGGATGACTAGACATGTGTTCAATCGTATCCGGGAGGGGGTGGGGGCGTACAGTGATTATTTTGTATGCAAGGAGGATGCCCTCGGAAAGGTTGGCTTCTTCTCTTACCACAAATGCACTGCAGCTATTTGGATGCTTGCATACGGAATACCCTGTGATCTTATTGATGAGTAAGTCCGCATGAGCGAGTCTACGTGCCTAGAATCCATGTATAGGTTCTGCAAGGCCGTGTTAGTGGTTTTTGGTCCGGAGTACTTGAGAGGGCCAACTGCTACAGATATAACCCGGTTGTTGGCGATCAATGCTGATAGGGGCTTTTCGGGGATGCTTGGTAGCATAGATTGTATGCACTGAGAGTGAGAACTGCCCTTTTGCTTGGCAGGGGCAGTCTATGAGCCATGTAAAAGTTTGCACTGTCATACTTGAGGCCATGGCTTCACAAGATCTCTGGATTGACACTCTTTTTTTTGGCATGGCCGACTGTCACAATGACATCAACGTGCTTCAACGCTCTTTGGTGTTTACAAGGCTTGTAGAAGGCAACTGCCCAGAGGTCAATGTTGAGATCAATGGCCACCGCTACAACAAATGATACTACCTTGCTGATGGTATCTATCCTTAGTGGACTACTCCTGTCAAGACAATCCCCAACCCTTTAGGAGAGAAGAGGCAGAGATTTGCCCAAGCACAAGAGAGTGCTAAAAAGGATGTTGTCGGTGTCAAAACCGGCGGATCTCGGGTAGGGGGTCCCGAACTGTGCGTCTAGGCGGATGGTAACAGGAGGCAGGGGACACGATGTTTTACCCAAGTTCGGGCCCTCTTGATGGAGGTAAAACCCTACGTCCTTCTTGATTAATATTGATGATATGGGTAGTACAAGAGTAGATCTACCACGAGATCAAGGAGGCTAAACCCTAGAAGCTAGCCTATGGTATGATTGTTGTTCCTACGGACTAAAACCCTCCGGTTTATATAGACACCGGAGAGGGCTAGGGTTACACAGAGTCGGTTACAATGGTAGGAGATCTACATATCCGTATCGCCAATCTTGCCTTCCACGCCAAGGAAAGTCCCTTCAGGACACGGGACGAAGTCTTCAATCTTGTATCTTTATAGTCCAGGAGTCCGGCCGAAGGCATAGTCCGGCTATCCGGACACCCCCTAATCCAGGACTCCCTTAGTAGCCCCTGAACCAGGCTTCAATGACGACGAGTCCGGTGCACAAATTGTCTTCGGCATTGCAAGGCGGGTTCCTCCTCCAAGTACTTCATAGAAGATTTTGAACACAAAGGTAGTGTCCGGCTCTGCAAAATAAGTTTCCACATATTGCCATAGAGAGAATAATATTTACACAAATCTAATCTGCTGACGTATTCCGTAGCGTGACATCACACCATGGCCAAGTCTTTATTCGAATCGTTTTACTGTCCCACCTCAGCGCGTTTAGCGAGGCAGTTTCTTTGGCACGTCTTGTTAAAGCAGAGATCGTGTCCCCTTATTCCGGGATTCTCATCAATACGGGCGTGGGTAACCCAGTCGTACCCGTTGGTATGTTTTCTCGATCAAAGGCGAGTCCCAAACGGTTACGGGGAGGGCCCTTGGTATTCAACCTCTTATAAAGAGACCAAGGTCTTACTCCTTTTTTTTCAATCTCAAACGAGTTCCAACACCCAAGGCTCCAGATTTCAGGCGCTTCGGACCTTCGACAATGTCTGGTTCCAACCTTCGAGGCCGATGGATGCCCTCCTCCGTCACGGAGGAGGACATGCTGAAGTTGAGAGAGGCCAGGTTCTTGATCGGCGAAATTTCACATAGGCTGCCTGCGCAAGGGCAGGCCATTCCCACTCCCAATCCTGGCGAGACCGTGGTGTTTGTGCCTCACTTCCGTCGGGGGCTAGGCTTCTAGACGGATCCCTTCGTGAGGGGGCTCATGTTTTATTATGGGCTGGAATTTCACGACTTAGCTCCGGAGTCCATCCTCCATATTTCCTCATTCATCGTCGTGTGCGAAGCCTTCCTCCGTATTACTCCTCACTTCGGACTATGGCTCAAGACCTTCAAAGTAGAGCCGAAGATGATCGAGGGTCGGCACGCGGAGTGCGGAGGCGCTGTTATAAGCAGGAATGCTGATGCCCCATGGCCCGAGGGCTCTTTTCAAGAGGAGTCCAGCTTATGGCAACGAGAGTGGTTTTATATTACCGCTCCCAGGGGCACCAAGTGGGTGGCGCCACCTGCCTTTCGCTCGGGTCCCCCACCACAGCTAGCGTCATGGGTCAATAAAGGACTGGACTGGGGGCCGTCCAAGGACGTGCCCTTGTTGCAGGGCCGCATTCGAGATCTCCTAGAAAGAGATATCAGTCTGGTCATGGTGACACAGGTTATGCTGATTCGCCGAGCTCTGCCCTGCAAACGTCGCCCCCTCCGCCTGTGGGAATTCAATCCGGAGGGACCACGAGCTCTCCAACATTTTATGGGCGCGACGCCCGTGGAGATGTACACATTGTTCTTCGGATCACAAGCAATGTGTCCGGACTTGACCGAGGACGCAGGTCTGAGCTGCAACCGCCCGGATACTCAAGTAAGTAGCCCTGTGCCCGGACTCGCAATCCGCATATTTATCATAAAATTGCCCTTAGAAGAGCTGTCCTTTAAACAGGAGTGGATAGCGAAAGCAAAGCTAATCAGGTGTCCGCTCCCCTCCCCAAGACCACGCCGGGTCCCGTGCTAGTCAGGATGTTGGAGGTTGTGCCTTCGGAGGAAAGCGAGGGAGGGGACAAGGAAGCTACGGCCTCCTCGAAGGAGGCTGTTTGGAAGGGAGGAGTCGAAAATTCCTCTCCTCAGGGGAAGAAGAGGACCGCCTCTGAAGACCCGGAGAGCATGGCCTCAAAGCGGGGGAAGAAATCTTCGCCAGAGGGTCCTGTGCTGGGGGATACTTCAGCCGAATTATGCCCTCAAGGGGATCAGCCCTCCACCGAGCCGTAAGTAGACATGAGTTTTTCTTTTTAAGAAATGAGAGAAATCCTTGCGTTATACCTGAGAAGAGTAATCGAAAATTTACCTTGTAGCTCGGACCTTAGCCCTTCTCAGTAGAGCTCGTCTTCGGGGGATCTTCTTCCGGAGATGATGGAGAGCGGAACGCCTCCCCCTGCCATACCGCCTTGCGAGGCGGGCGATCTTGAGGTATCGTCGCGGAGGGTTTCTCCAAATCCGGCAGGGCCGGAAGGTAGTCATATGCCCCCCCAAAGCCCTCCGCGTCCGGCCTTCGAAAAGGGCCATCGGACGAGTCCGACACCGTCTGGTGCGCGGTCGGAGGAGCTGAAGGATCTGCTAGGGCGAGCATCTATCTCATAGGAGCACCATGCATTGATGGGTACGGTGATTGAGAGGATTTCATCCGCGAAGAGCGGATTGCACGAGGCCGTCAGGAGTTTACTGATAGGTTTTGAGGTACGCGAAATAATGTACCCTTTTTGGACAGTTGCACATAAATAAGATGCGCCCTGTGTAGATAGTAGCCCCTGAGACTCTATGCGTTGTCAAAAGTGACGGCGCGCAGAGGATCATAATCCCAGGTCTAATATGCTGCCTTCATACGTAGGTGGCAAAGTGTCGGGTGGCCAGCCGGACTGATGAATTTGCCGAGCTAAGGCGGCAACTTGACGTGGCAGATGCCGACATCGCGCTTGTCAACAAGCGGCTTGACGAGGCACAAGGTATATAATTACTCCGGCGGCACCTGGTAAGAGGAGCTTTATGCCAGTATCTTACAATGTGTGCGCTTGATGCAGATGGTGCTGCTGCCATGGAGAATCTTTGGGTGGAACTTACCCGAGCCAAGGAGCAAGCCGGGAAAAGTGATGCGGCTGCCGAAAAGGCAATTGAAAAGAGCTGAAAGCCGAACAGGCTGCTCACTACCGAAGCAAGAAGGAAATGGCCGAGATGGCTGTGAAGCTGAAGAGCGCTGCTGACCGTTGCAAGCTTCTTGAAAAAGAAGATCAGGCGTAACAGACGGACCTAGAGAAGGCCGTTGCCGACGCCAAGGATGCTCGCTCTGCGATGAGAGCTATGAAGGAGGAGTTGCGTCAGGCCGGAGAGATCGCGGCTGGAAAGCCCTTTATGCTGTGGAGGAAGTTCTTTGATCCTAAACATGCTCCATTAGACCGGATGTGGAGTACGGCGGACACCTATCTGGATTTGGCAGCGAGCCGCAGATGCGGCCGAACACTACCGAGATCAAGAAGATCACGAAGTGGAAAAGCTCTTTTGGTCGTAGTTCCACAATCCGGAGCGTCCACTGTCATTAGCCGATCGTTTGGCCGAATGGGCCGAGCTAGATAGGTTGTCCGGACTCGCCATGAAGTATGTCATGAGTCATCTGTGGCCAGAGAGGCAAGAGCCGAAAAGTTATTTCAACTTGGTGCAACAGTTCCTTGGTGCAGCGCCACATATCAATGCGATGAAGAGGTCAGCGTACATAGAGGGTGCGCGAATGGCTCTTGCCCGTGTCAAGACATACTGGGCGGAAATGGAGGCCACCGCTGTTGCATCCCCAGACTCGGATGGAAGCCGAGTACCTGCCGAGCACTATTTTTAGGAAGTTCTGCAAGGCGCTCGTTTAATAGAGACACAGTGCTCGAAGGATACTATATTTGAATAACATATATTATTGTAAAACAATATTTTGATAAATTGTAGAAGCTTTTTATACTTGTGCCTACAAGTATTATAGTACCTCCTGTGCGGAAAGATGGCAGTCGTCGGCTTCAGCTCCCACACACATAATGCGGGGGTGTTCGCAGAAGGCGCATTTTCACACTTGATCCAACGTCTTGGTCCTACAAAGGAGGTGATAGCGCAGCGAACTAGGCAATCGGACTATGATGCTTTATCACTTTCACTTAGCCATAGGAGTTTGACAGTGAGGCTACTTATATAGCCCCTGGTGGCGCCTGCGCTTGCCCGAACTCGGGGCGCGTATGTGCCTGGCCGGGAAGCGGCCCTTTGTTAATGCGGAGGAATCCTAAAGATTCCGGTAAGTCATCGAGTGGTTGACCAGTCTCACGCTATATCATGACAGTCAGTTTTCGGCTTTCTCTACTGAGGTGCTCGCCTGACCGAACCGGGGCACAATCGCAGTAGTTCTCCTGGTGCCGCCTTAGCCGATAGAGCGGAACATAAGGTAGCAAAACACAGGAGCCGGGAAAACCCAACATTTGACCAAAGACATGATTCGGAGCTGATGCATATAAGGCCAAACTCGCGACGCCGAACACTCCCTAAGGTATTCGGTCTTTATGAGGGCGGGCGGGATAACGCCCTTAGTAATAAGCCCCTAGTGTCCAGGTACGCGCAAAACTCTAACATGGCCACATGCCAAAATGCCAGCCTCCTCCTTGGTTATACCAAGAAACCAGGGGATGTGGATCAACAAGAGACAGTAAAAAAAGGTTTACGCAGGGTCTTAATTTGAAAAGAATCCTTGGAACGGGTCCCTGCTGCACGCCTGCGCCTGTGTCTCCGTTGTGCCATATCCTGGACGGGCGTAGCACGGTGTTCATCTGTAAAAGAGAGGAACTTAGTTAAAGAAATATCGTGCCGAACATGAGTTATACTAAATAAACGAAGTATAAATCGAAATGGGTAAAATTGAGCTTTATTGTCTCTTGTTTTATATGCACGAAGCCCCTAGTACAGGGGTATACGGCTATTAAGCCTTTATCAATTGTATGTTTATGCCGGACTCGTCTAGCCGTGTCCGTGGTCTTAACGACCTGTTTAGGTGCTTTGGCTGGTGAAGCCGCTTTATTGTGGGGCTGTCAAGGCAGCCGCACTGTCTTCCGCGCGGGAGGAACAGTCAATGTTTTCCCTTTAATGAGATGATGCCTCGTGGACCGGGCATCTTAAACGTAAGAGATGCATAATGCGGTATTGCATTAAAGCGGGCGAAAGCTTCGCGTCCCAGCAGTGCTTCGCGTAAGAGATGCAATGTATCTTAGGGATTAGAGTAATGAAACCATCATTAATAGTCTCCAGATTGAGACCGCCCTCATGGAATTGGTTGTAGAGCCGGTAAAAGTCCTCTTTGATGATGGGCCAGCAACGTTTCAAAAAAACTCCGGTGAAACCATCCGGACCAGGAGCATGGTCCGCTGGCATTTCCATAATAACCCGATCAATCTCGTCATG
>NC_041384.1:361658346-361663046 GCF_002162155.2 Triticum dicoccoides | reverse complement strand
ATCAAGACCCTCATATTTCTTAATAATACGGGACAAGTCAAATTTCATGTTGTGGGGTTTGGCGGTGCCCATTCTTTATTTGAAGGTTTCAAATATGACTGATTCTTTGCCTGCGTGATCATCAACAATGTCCCCATTGGTTGTGGTCAAAGATGCAATGTTATTCCTTCTATATCTCTCTGAGGCAAGGGCTTGATTTTTTTGAATTATCATCGCCAAATTTGACCCACCTCACTGTGCAACGTTTTTTCCAGTAGGGCTGTTGGTATTTAAGGAGTCTCAAAATGTGGGCTTTCAATTTTTTTTCTGAAGTTGCTTTCCGATACTGATAGAATTCTCTTGTTCTCCAGCTCATCAAGTGCATTAAGGGCTTTGTTAGAGTTTGCAATGGCCACTGAAAGTTTGGATATCCCTTTACTCCATAGTTTGAGATCACGACGTAAGTTCTTGAACTTACGACAAAGGACAGTGGCATAATTTGTTGACTGAACCTGCTTAGCCCATGATGTTGCCACTGTCTCCATGAACCCGGGATGATGAATCCAGTATGTTTCAAATCTGAAAATCTTGGATCGGGGGATAGACGTTTCAATAGCGACAACACATGGAGTATGATCCGAGACCGGTTTCCCTAAGGGTTTTACCATGGTTTTGGGGTATGTGATAGTCCAGTTATTGCTGGTGAAGAACCAATCTAGTTGTTCGAGTAGTGGATCTATCTGCATATTGCTCCAGGTAAAAGAACGACCTTTAATTGGAAACTCAATGAGACTCTGTGTTCTTACGAAATCATTGAATGTTATCATATCATTAACACAACACCCAGGTTTATTACGATTATCAGGTGCACGGATGAAGTTAAAGTCGCCCACAAATAACCAATCCTCATGAGAAGGGATGTCAATATCAAATAGCCATTGAGTGAATATTTGACGTTGCTCTCCTTGGCAGGGCCCATAAATATTAACCAGTGTCCAATGCTGTGCAGATTGCGTTGAGGTGAATCTAGTGAAAAGTGCAAAATATTCAGAGAAGAGAGTTACAACCGAGAAGATCAAGCTGTTCCAAATGGTCGCAATACCACCCGAGGCCCCACGTGAGGGGACGAAATCAAATTGATCAAAATTACGCGGGCAACAGGATTTAACAAACAATAGATCAAAAGAGGTCTTTTTCGTTTCCTACAAATAGACGATAGCGCAACCACTAGACCTGACAGCATTGGAGAGCGCCAACTGCTTGTCACGAGAGTTTAACCTGAGAACATTCCAACATAAAACATTCCAGTTCACTAACGGAGGCATTAAGTAAAAGAGGATAAAATATTAAGTAGAGGCATCCTGCTCCTCTCCAGAGGAGCCATGAGAGCGTCATCAGAGAGCTCACCAGCTGGGATAACACACAGGTTGGTGCCAATGTGCTGAATAACATTGACAGGAGTTGGAGGGGGGACTTGTTCTTCAATGTTGTCACTGATCCTGACAGCAGCTGGTACAATCCAAGGCTTAACCTTGGAGACCTTCATCTTGGTGTCAGAGACTGGATGTATGCGAAATCCATCATATTTATTGGAGCAGGCACTACGGCACAGAGAGACAGAACATTCAGGCACTACGGCCTTCCCCTTGCGTTTGGCAACAGCTTCTACCTCTTCAGAATTGGCAGTGTCAGCATTGATCGGCTGGTCAAGCATCAAAACCTCTTCAGCAGCGTCAGCGGTAACAGTCAGCTGATCCTCCCGGCTTAGTTCAGTGACAGGTGCATACTCTAGCAAAGGCTGGTTAGTCACCGAGTTACCAACAGAGACAATATTGTTCAGACTCCAATTGCCTGTACCTGGATAGTTTGCAGTCGAGGTAGGAGTACTATCATGCTGTGTGATCGTTTGGGTGGCAGAAGTGACAGTTAGAACACCATCATTCTCAGAGAGTGTGAAGTTGATAGTCACACATTTGTGTTTGAAACCATAATTGGATCTCCAAGGGCCATAAGAGGCAATGATGGGCATAACAACAGCTTTCAGGTAAGTGTTAAACCTCAGCATTGGCACACATTCATGCAGAAGCATAGCTGGGATGAAATTACCTTGATCAAGCATACTTAATTGCATCCCAGTTTCAGACACAGTGAGGGAGATTTCCAAAGCATTGACTGGCTGGGTTTGAACAGTAGAGCTGGCCAGAGCCTGGTTGGCCAAAGTGGATGCTTCCAGAGGCCAGAATTTGGTTCATCAACGTAACAGGTACCAGCACATAAGAATCAGAGATATAGCACTGGAGTTTGAACTGCTATACATAGAAATTGAATCATTCCATGCAGATGCAGGGCTATCTTGGAGATTGTTTGGGGGCACAATACCATGGCTCACTTGGAGCCCTTCCCCTGCCAACCATTCCTGAAAGTTATAGAGCATAGGTGGAGCTTGCGGAGGTGGTGGAGGCCAAACTCCCCATTCAGGGTGGAAATCAATATCATTTCCCTCATCCACCACTATGTTCTCACTGTCGCTTTCTCCCCGATTTGCGTTAGCAGCAGCGTTTTGAAGTTGCCAGTAGTGCAGTTGTTGTTGATAGATTTGTTCAGCAGTCAAGCCGTTGCCAAACAGAGGATGCGGAATGCCGTTAGCGGGCGGTGGGTCTTCCCCCTCCGGAGGGACCTCAGGCAGATGTGCATTCCAGTCCGAGCTACGCAGCATGGTTACCACAACTGTCCAGCTCTGCCTAGGACCACCTAACTGACGCATAACCATGATTTTGAGAACAAGTCGCAGATGAATAACCCGAACTTTAACAAGAACGAACTTTCTGTCATTCCTAGGATTGTGCCATTCAACAAGACTACCAAACTTATCAACAGATTTGTGAATGTAATGTTGTGTCTGATAGTCAGACTGGAATCCGATGTAAAGCAACCATATTTCAGGACCAAAGGTGGTGAGTCTCATATTCAAAGCAGCATCATGTGGAACAAAAGAAATAACAATGTGCTCATCAGCCTCATCCTCATCTAGTTCAAACGTTGTGCCCACTATAGTATCCCTCACCACGGAGTCCACAAATCCAAATATTGCAATGCCAAGAGGATGATCATCAACTTCAGTAGGGAAGATGTGAGATTCATGGAGCAAACCTTCCACTGTGTGTCGCAGCTGAGCCTTGCGGTGATGGGGGACGAAGCAGTTTGCCTCTGCGATGGCCAGGAAATCATGGCGCAGAGGAGGCACCGGGCCAATCACCATATCATCACGCACCCTCCGATCCGGTGGCCCAAGCTCAATCGTCATCCCCTGGGGAAGGTAGGGGACGACATTGAGGGGGAATTTCGCCATGACGGGGGAGAGCGAAGGAGCAGATGCTGGAGCAGAGGTTGGTGCAGAGTGCGAGGCGGAATATGTATCGACCGCAGGGGTGGGAGACTTGAGTACCCAGACTCCTCGATCAACATGCACCCACTTTTGGCAGTCAGCCACCACGTGTCCATGTAGTCCACAGGATGAGCATCAGACGTTCTCATAGCCTACCTAGCAGGGGGGTCTTTATTAAACTTTCCATTTAAAGATAAACTTTGATTGTCATTTATGGTAGGCCCAATATCCTTTGTCATCCTCCTGCCGAGTAAAGACCAATCTCTTTCATGGTTAAAAGGCAACGAATCAGCATTAGGAGGCAAGTTACCAACTTGAGAATTAACAGAATCAATTTGCAATCTCCTGCTGGGGCTGATTTGGATCCATATGTTTCATGCTATGGTTAGATTTACCCTAATTCTTCTTTCGTAGTTGCGGATACTTGCAGGAGGGGTTTATTATATGTGGGAGGTTTGTTCAAGTAAGAATAGTACCCAAGCCCCGGTCCACCCACATATCAAATTATCAAAGTAGCGAACATGAATCAAACAAACATGATGAAAGTGACTAGGTGAAATTCCTGTGTGTCCTCAAGAATGCTTTGCTTATTATAGAAGACCTTTTGACATGTCCTTTGCTACAAAAGGATTGAGCTACCTTGATGCACTTTTGTTGCCATTACTATTTATTGCTCGTTTCAAATTATCTTGCTATCAAACTACCCGTTATCGGTAATTTTAGTGCTTGCTGAAAATACCTTGCCGAAAACCGCTTGTCATTTCCTTCTGCTCCTCGTTGGGTTCGACACTCTTACTTATTGAAAGGACTATGATTGCCCCCTATACTTGTGGGTCACCAAGACTCTTTTCTGGCGCCGTTGCCAAGGACTGAAGCGCCTTTCATGACTGGAATTTGGCAAGGAAACATTTATATTACGTGTTGGAATTTAGTGTCACCTGTTACTATGGAAAACAATCCTTTGAGGGGTTTGTTCGGGGTACCTACACCTCAAATGGAAGAACAAAGAATTGCTCCTCAACCTAATGCACCCACTGAAAATATTTATTATGAGATTCCTTCAGGTATGATAGTGAAACTGCTAGCTAATCATTATGCAGGAGATGGAACAATACATCCTGATATGCACCTTATCTATTTGGATGAAGTTTGTGGATTATTGAAGATTGCAGGTTTATTTGAAGATGGAGTTAATAAGAAGGGTTTCCCTTTATATTTGGGGGTAAAGGCATGGTCATGGTATATGCTATGTGTTGATATTGGAACGTCGGATTGGAACCGATTGGAATTGTAATTTTGTCAAAAGTTTTATCCTATGCATCTGGTTCATCATGAT
>NC_041384.1:361605199-361658084 GCF_002162155.2 Triticum dicoccoides | reverse complement strand
AAGAGAAATTATATTATAGAATTTTTATGCTCGACTTTCTCATAATGATCAAACCATGCTCGATTCTTCTTCTACTAGTTCCTTTATGAATAAAACTATTGAATTTAGATGGGATCTTTTGGAAAGAGTTAAACACAACTCTGAAGATTGGGAACTCGACAAAGGTAAAGAGCCAGGTATAATACTTAAGTTTGATTGTGTTAAATCTTTATGGATACCGATGCTTTTCATAAGTTTAGCACTAAATATGGACTTGACTATGAGATAGTAGCTTCCTTTTGTGAATCATTTGCTACTCATGTTGATCTCCCTAAGGAGAAGTGGTTAAACATCGTCCCCCTATTAAAGTAAGTATTGAGGAACCCATTATAGCTAAAGATGAAACTATCATTTACAGTGTTAATCCAGTTGTGCCTACCGCTTATATTGAGAAATCACCCTTTCCTGTCAGGATAAAGGAACATACTAAGGTTTCAACTGTGGTTAACCAAAGTAATGTTTGAACACCTACACCCCCTGAACAAATTAAAGTTGAACCTAATTTTGCTATGGTTAAAGATCTCTTGGTCAATAATATTGATGGGCACGTTATTTACTTTTCTGATGAAGCTACTAGAATTGCTAAGCCTGATACTAAAGACAAGAATAAACCTGTTGTTGGCATGCTTGTCATCTCTATCAAAATAGGATATCATTGTTCCCATGGCTTATGTGATTTTGGGTGCTAGTGTTATTGCTATCCATTTACCTTATATCAAGAGATTATGAATGATATTGCACCTGTTGAGATAGAAGACATTGATGTTACTATTGAACTTGCGAATAGAGATACTATTTCACCACTTGGGATTGATAGAGATGTTGAAGTCTTGTGTGGAAAAATAAAATACCCTACTGATTTTCTAGTTCTTGGTTCTCCACAAGATGATTTTTGCCCCATTATATTTGGTAGACCTTTCTTGTATACAGTTAATGCTAAGATTGATTGCAATAGTGAAACCATAAGTGTTAACTTTGGTGATGTCTCTCATGAGTTTACTTTCTCTAAATTCCGTAGACAACCCCATGATAAAGAATCGCCAAGTAAAGATGAATTTATTGGTCTTGCTTCTATTGCCGTAGCTCCTACGTACTGATCCATTAGAACAATATTTGCTAGACCATGAAAATGATACGCACATGCATGAAATAAATGAAATAGATAAGATGTTCTTTGATCAACCACCTATCCTTAAACACAATTTGCCTATTGAAACTCTTGGAGGTCCTCCTCCACCTAAAGGTGATCCTGTGTTTGAATTGAAACAAATGCCTGATACACTAAAATATGCTTATCTTGATGAAAATAAGATATATCCTGTTATTATCTATGCTAACCTTTCAGAGCATGAAGAAAAGAGATTACTAAAAAAATCTGAAGAAGCACCGTGCCTCTATTAGATATAATCTTGATGATTTTAAGGGCATTAGTCCCACTCTATGTCAGCACAAGATTAATATGGAAACTGATGCTAAGCCAGTTGTTGACCATCAGTGATGATTGAATCCTGAGATGAAGGATGTGGTAAGAACTGAAATATTAAAGCTTATGGAAGCAGGTATAGTTTATCCCATAGATGATAGTAGATGGGTGAGTCCTGTCCATTGTGTCCCTAAGAAAGGAGGAATTACCATTGTTCCTAATGATAAAATGAACTTATTCCACAAACAATTGTAACTGGTTATAGGATGGTAATTGATTTCAAGAAATTAAACAAAGCTACTAGAAAAGATCATTACCCCTTGCCTTTTATAGATCAAATGTTAGAAAGATTATATAAGCACACACATTTTTTGTTTTCTTGATGGATATTCTGGTTTCTCTCAAATACCTGTGTCACAAGAAGATCAAGAGAAAACTACTTTTACTTGCCCTTTTGGAACGTATGCTTATAGATGTATGCCTTTTGGTTTATGCAATGCACCTTCTACCTTTCAAAGGTGCATGGATTCTATATTCTCTATTTTTTATCAAAAGATTGTTGAGGTTTTCATGGATGAATTTTCCATTTATGGGACGTCCTTTGATGATTGCTTAAGCAACCTTGACCGAGTTTTACAGAGATGTGAAGTAACTAATCTTGTCTTGAATTGGGAGAAGTGCCACTCCATGGTGAATGAAGGTATTGTCTTGGGACATAAAATCTCTGAACGAGGTATTGAAGTAGATAAGGCTAAAGTTGATGCAATTGATAAAATACCATGCACTAAAGATATTAAAGGTGTAAGAAGTTTCCTAGGTCATGTTGGGTTCTATAGGAGATTCATTAAAGACTTATCTAAAATTTCTAGGCCTCTTACTAATCTATTGCAAAAAGATGTTCCATTTGTTTTTGATGATGATCGTGTAGAAGCCATTGAAACACTTAAGAAAGCCTTAACCTCTGCACCTATTGTTCAACCACCTGATTGTAACTTACCATTTGAAATTATGTGTGATGCTAGTGATTATACTGTTGGTGCTGTTCTAGGACAAAGAGTTGATAGGAAATTAAATGTTATCCATTATGCTAGTTAAACTCTAAATAGTGCTCAAAGAAATTATGCTACTACTGGGAAATAATTTTTAGCAGTCGTTCTTGCATGTGATAAACTCAGATCTTACATTGTTGATTCTAAAGTAATTGTTCACACCGATCACACTGTGTGCCGTGGAACACGAACACCTATGGGGCTAATAGCCTCTTGTGGTTTGGCAAGGGGGGAGGGCACGTTGCATGAAGAGTGGAAGCCATGAGACAGCATGACAGGGGTGACGTTGGTGGTTTTTACACAGGTTCGGGCCGATGTGAAGCGTAAAACCATACTCCTGCTTTGGTGGATTGAAGAGAGGACCGCAATGGACCCGCAATGCTCAAGCCTAGCAAGGTCGCCTCGGGGAGAGCAGCTACGCGCGTGTGAGTGTATAAGGGTCTGAATCCTCTTTTAGGTTGCCATGGCCCCTCTTTTATGGGCTAAGGGCTAACCACAGTGGCAAATTAGTCATTATGTATTGATTAGATAGCCAATAGTGCTATCATACCTAACTCTGGCAGTTAGGACAAAGTGCATTAAATGCACTACTAGGTGTCATGCTGTGGATGTAGCCTGGCAAGCCTTCCGCGCCGCTTACCCATCATCTACCTGTCCGCGTGACATGCCTCTAGACGAGTGTCATATAGGGGAAATCTTCCTTCCAAATGGCTACCACGTGCCAGATGACAGCCACTTAATCACTTGGGTGCTCGACACTACATTGATAAGTGACTTGCATCGCTGTGCGATGGAGTCTTGGCGGGGCGACTTGCCCTTAGCAGCCCCGGCAAGCCTACCGGGGAAATCTTAGGACCTGTTCTTGGCGAGGCCTTGACCTGACCAGGCTCGCCTGCCCGGTAAGGGAGATCTTCCCTTAGTGACATCTTGTTCCCTGGCTTGTCTTAGTCTTCTTGATCCGCACTTTGATTCCTGGCATCTTCTCCTCCTTTCTGCTTGCTTCCTCCTTCTTCATGCCGAGGGAAAGAGGCCGGTGCCTGGCCTCGGGCCTCGGCTTGGGAGTGATGACCCCGGTGTCTCATGCCGATACTCAGGGAGTGAGTCTGGTCCATGGCTGCAGGAGGTGCGGTGGCTGTGGTTAGTGCAGTCGCAGTTCGTGGCGGCGCACCCATGGCTGCCACATCAACTCTGGTGCGAGGGGGGGGGGGCACGCCCCTTCTTGACGACTGGGCGCTCGCGTTCTTCATACTAGCTATCCATCCGGGACAGAGGTGTCGCCTTGGTCGTAAGCTCCTGGAGTTCAAAGACCCGTTGGTGGAGTCTTCAGGGCTTCTGGTGCCCGCCTGCGGCGCCGTGCTCGGGACCTTTAGTGATCCTAGCGTTTCCCTCTCCGGCGGGGTCGGAGATGACGCTGAAGATGGTGACGACATCCTGCCCACCAAGGAGGGGGGTGGGAGTTTCATCAACGCGCCCTGGGCGCCGCCACCGCCACCAGCAGCCTCACCGGGAAAAGTGACAGGCCAAGGTCCTGCCGTCTTCCCGGAGCGATAGTGATGAGGAGAAAACCGGGGAATACAAGGAAGGCGGGTGGCAGGCCGTCAAGTCGGAGTACGATGACACCGATGCCTTCGTCTCGTACTGCCTACCTGTTGCTCTGTTCTTTGATTCTCCCCCCGTCCTGGCACCATCATCACCAGCCTCTTTTAGATGGTTGCTGGGGGAACCTCTCTTGGTGCCTTCTGCCGTGTGCACTTTGCCTAGGTGCTCCTTTTGCCCTCTTTGCCTCCCACTATAGTTCCTAGTAGGAGAGGGACAAGAAAGGGATTACGGGGAACTTATCCTTTTTTCTTAACCTAAACATGTAGGCATTTGCCAAATTTTAGTCTCAAATATCTAAACTCTTTTATCCATGTTTGTGCTCTCTAAGGTTTGTACTTCTTTATGCGCATATTAATGAAAAAAAGACAAGCCTTGCCGGATACTTGTGCATGTATCTTATCCATGTAGAGGAGGAATGCCTCTATACTTTTAAGTAAACAAGTTTTCTCGACAAGCTATCTTGCCGGTGCCTTCCGTTGTTGCCGCGAGGCTTGGCCTGCCGGGCTTAACATTATAGAAGGGGACCGACCCCTTGTCAATCCGTCTCTGTCAAATGACATTACAACCATCCTTGACTGAAACAACGTTCGGATCAAAGGATGGGACCACAAATGCTTTGAAGGTGACAAGGTTTCTCTATGCACAAGTTTTCTTCTTACAGAGACACGTATGGACAAAAAGAAAACTTATCTGTTTGGCTTGTCGAGGACTGATTATGTAAGCTTGCTTTCCATCCCTTCTTCCCAAGAGCAAGTCCGTGGCAAGAACCCTGTAGTTAGTGCAGGGGAAAACATAGCCGCATATGTACTCATCTAAATAATCATGACAAGTTTAAGCTAAGCTAATCATGCATGCATGTTTTTAGGGCGCCAGCGCTTCGTTTTATTATCTGTGCTCAGGATCTGTGCCTAGCTTTGTACAAAGGGTCACATGCGCATCGGCAAGGCTTGTACAAATGGTGGCTGCCAGGGCAGGGCCCGACAGCTGCGCCTTATGGGTAGAACTTACGAAGATGCTCAATATTCCATGAGTTTTGCATTTTGATGCCATCTTCGGTCTCCAGATGGACTGCGCCAGGTCTAGTGACTCGTACCGCCTGGTAAGGGCCTTCCCACTTTGACGTCAACTTGTTGGAACCCTTGGCAGACTAAAAACGCCTAAGGACAAAGTCGCCTTCCTCAAGGCTCTGGGCATAGACCCTACGGCTATGATAGCACCGCAGGGCTTGCTGATAGCGTGCATCATGCACAACAACCCGGAGATGGTTCTCCTCAAGGAGCACGACATCATCACGCCGATGCTGCTCTTGCCCTACTTCATCGTAGGCAAATACTCGAGGTGACCTATATATGAGTTCCCTGGGAGCACTGCTTCTGCCCCATACTCTAGGGAGAAGGGAGTCTGGCCGGTAGCTCGATTTGGTGTCGTACGGAGGGACCAAAGAACTACCGGTGCCTCGTCAATCCAGCGTCTACCGCACTTTCGCAGCTTATCAGAAGTCCTCGTCTTGAGCCCATGCAGCACTTCCGTGTTCATCCTCTCAGCTTGTCCATTGCTCCTAGGATGAGCAACAGAGGCGAATGAAACCTTGCTTTCGAGGGTTTGAACATATTGCATGAAGGCGCGACTTGTGAATTGGATGCCGTTGTCAGTGATGACTCTGGAGGGTACTCCAAAGCGGCACACCAATCCTTTCAAGAAATTGATAGTTGATTGTGCGGTCACCTTCCTCACGGGCTGCACTTCCGGCCACTTTGTAAACTTGTCGATTGCAACGTACAATAATTCAAAGCCCTCGGTAGCACGGGGGAAGGGGCCCAAGATGTTGAGTCCCGAGAACAAAAATGGCCATGACAAAGGGATCGTCTAGAGAGCTTGAGCAGGTTGATGGATGTTCTTGGAATGGAACTAACAGGCTTCACATTTGGTGACTAGCTCAATTGCATGTTGAAGGGCCGTGGGCGAGTAGAAACCTGGCTGGAAGGCTTTCCCAACCAAGGCTCTTGATCCAATATGGGAGCTGCACATGCATTTGTGTATCTTTTCCAACAGTTCCTTCCCCTCTTCCCGGCAAATGCACTTCAGTTTCATGCTGTTGGGCCTCCTTCCGTATAATGCGTCATCGACAAATTGATACATACTGGCCCTTCGGGCTACTTTATCAGCTTCTTCTTGCTCTTCGAGAAGTTCTCCAGTTTGGAGGTAGCGAACAATGTGCCATGCCCAAGTTGGAGCTTGTGGCTTGACAACTAGGACCAACAACACTTCCTCACTCGTGAGAGCGCCTACCTCGACCGCATGGACTTGTAGTCCCACGGAAGGGTGCATCTCACCAAGCGAGGTAAGATTATTCCTGAAAGGTTCTCTACCGGGGACCTTTGGAGGTTCTGTCAGTGAGGGCTTGCTGGAGTCCAACTTCCTCCTTTTCCTAGCCATCATCAAAGGGGCCACTTTGACAAATAATCAGCAGTGCTGTTTTCTGCACGTGGCATGTGCTCTGTTTGCAATCCGTCAAAGTGTTCCTCTAACCTTCTTACTTCTTCAACATGTGCTTCCATCAATGGACTCTGGTAATCCTTGTTAACTTGCCTCATAGCCTCCCAACAATCAGTGCATGCGACAACTTCCTTGTTGGGGACTTCGGTCTTGGCCTTCTTGCCGGTACTAGGAGCACTAGAACCCTCAAAAATCACTACTACTTTTTTCCTTGTGCTTCTTGTTGCACTCTGTATTCTTCTTCTTCTGGTTAGTGACGTCATTGTCATCCTCTGAGTCGACTTCGATGCCATCCTCCTCTCCAGCGAGTCATCTCCCCTCCTCTGTACGGGCACACTTATCTGCCAAGGTGTACAGCTCATTCACAGTCTTGGGCAACCGAACGTTCATCTTGGACGTATCCTCCTATTGCGCATGTTGGACTAGAACGCGGCAATCACAACTGCCGGGTGGATATCTGGAATGTTCCTGTGTACCCGGCTAAACCTTTGCATATACTTCCGCAAACTCTCCCCTTCCTTCTGCGGAAGGAGTTGCAAGTCGCTGGGTGGTCCTAGCTCTTGATGGCCGCCCGTGATGTCACCAACAAACTCATTGCACATGTTAGCCCAGGACGGAATGGAATTCTCCGGCAGATGTGCTACCTCTTGAGCATGCGTTGGTTTTCCCTTGAAGAGGAAAGGGTGATGCAACAAAGTAGCGTAAGTATTTCCCTTAGTTTTTGAGAACCAAGGTATCAATCCAGTAGGAGATAACACACAAGTCACCTAGTACCTGCACAAACAATCAAGAACCTCGCAACCAATGCGATAAAGGGGTTTTCAATCCCTTCACGGTCACTTGAGAAAGTGAGATCTGATAAAGATAGTAAGATAAATATTTTTTGTTATTTTTGTTGTATATATTTGAAAGTAAAGATTGCAAAAGAGTAAACGAGATGCGATGTAAATAAAAAGAGATGCAATATAATAAGAAAGATACCCGGGGGCCATAGGTTTCACTAGTGGCTTCTCTCATGATAGCATGTATTACAGTGGGTGAACAAATTACTGCCGAGCAATTGATAGAAGAGTGCATATTTATGAGAATATCTAGGCAAGATTATGAATAAAGGCATCACGTCCGTGTTAAGTAGACAGAAATGATTCTGCATCTACTACTATTACTCCACACATCGACCGCTATCCAGCATGCATCTAGAGTATTAAGTTCATAAGAACAGAGTAACACTTTAAGCAAGATGACATGATGTAGAGGGATAAACTCAAGCAATATGATATAACCCCCATCTTTTTATCCTTGATGGCAACAATACAATACGCGCCTTGCTGCCCCTACTGTCATTGGGAAAGGACACCGCAAGATTGAACCCAAAGCTAAGCACTTCTCCCATTGCAAGAAAGATCAATCTAGTAGGCCAAACTAAACCGATAATTTGAAGAGACTTGCAAAGATATCAAGTCATGCATATAAGAATTCGGAGAAGAACCAAATATTATTCATAGATAAACTTGATCATAAATCCATAATTCATCGGATCTCGGCAAACACACCGCAAAAAAGTATTACATCGAATAGATCTCCAAGAACATCGAGGAGAACTTTGTATTAAGAACCAAAGAGAGAGAAGAAGCCATCTAGCTAATAACTATGGACCCAAAGGTCTGTGGTAAACTACTCACACATCATCGAAGAGGCTATGGTGTTGATGTAGAAGCCCTTCGTGATCGAATCCCCCTCCGGCAGATCACCGGAAAAGGCCCCAGATGGTATTTCACGGGTACAGAAGGTTGCAGTGGTGGAAAAGTTGTTTCGTGGCTCCCCGTGTTCTTTTTAGGGTATAAAAGTATATATAAGCAAAATAAGTACATTGGTGGAGCTCCGTGGGGCCCACAAGGGTGGGGGCACGCCCTCCTATCTCATGGCCGCCTCGCGGACTTCCAGACTTCCACTCCAAGTCTCCAGGTTTGCATTTGTTCCAAGAAAGATCCTCGTGAAGGTTTCGTTCCGTTTGGATTCCGTTTGATATTCATTTTCTATGAAACACTGAAATAGGCAAAAAAACAGAAACTAGCATTGGGCCTTCGGTTAGTAGGTTAGTCCCAAAAATAATATAAAAGAGCATATTAAAGCCCATTAAACATCCAAAACAGATAATGTAATAGCATGGAACAATAAAAAATTATAGATACGTTGGAGACGTATCAAGGTGTATCAGCCATGACCTCACGTTTGGCTTAAGTGCCAAAGGGAAGTAGTTGGCGAACACCTTCTCATCTCTTCCTCTGGCGGCTTGAACAACAATTGTATAGATGCTCAAGAACTCTGCGGGTTTAGCCTTCCATCATACTTTTCTGGTATTTCTGGTTTGAAAACGCGGGTGGATGGCCAACGGACTTGCCGCAGGTCACGAGTGGCAGGGCAGCCAACCTCGAAAGGCAAGTATCCGCATTCACTAGGCGCGGGTTCGTCATCGTCTGGGCTGTTGCGCCTGTCAGATTGGCGGCGGGTTTTGCCATGCTGCTCAATAGTGACACGCGTGTCTTCCCTCCGCGGATCTTCCAGGACCCGCGGCTGATCTTGGTGAGCCCGAGGATCAGACGAAGCCATTGATGCCTCATCGGGCTCCTGGTCGTGTGGATCGGACTGCAGCCTCCATGTTTGCTACCGCGGAGGGGATTGCACCACTGGAGTGGCTGATGTCTACTATGCAACTTTATTCTTGTGACACGTGTTGGGACGCCAAGCACAAAGTTTTGTAGGACAGTAGCAATTTTCCCTCCAGTGGATGACCTAAGGTTTATCAATCCGTGAGAGGTGTAGGATGAAGATGCACGGGTGCGCGTCGGTCCTAAACAAACGGTTTTTAACCCCTTTCTGCGACGACATTTGGAACAGTCGCCAAGTGAGTGTGGGCGATAGGGGGGTCCCTTCCCACACGACCCAGAAACCATCGGGATATGCCCTCCTGGCACACACGCTCGGCAAAATGAGGTCGTGTGCGACCAACGAGCGCTCAAATACGGAAATACGTACAGTAGAGCTTAAAAAAATACAATTATATGGCGAAATTGTTTCTGATCGCAAGTACATCCCACACAGTCAATCCCCGCTAAACGTTTCCGTTCGTATGTACATCCCACACAGTTGCTCCAAGGAAAACGTATCCATTCACAGGTACATCACACACAATTTTTCCCGTTAAATTGTTTGCGTTATTGAATGTATCACACACGATCCATAGAAGAAACTATGTGGCAAAGGCTATCCATCACACATATATTTTATGTGGTAAACGTTTGCGCAAGGTGGCCTAACGCAAACAGTTTTCAAGAGAAAGTCGTGTGTGATTGTTCATTGATCCAACATGGTTTATTCCTAGAAACTATGTGCGTTGCCTGAGGTCATCGCCCACAGTATTTTTCAACAACCGTTTGGAATAGCAAAACCCAATTAGCAGGCTAATTCACCATTAGCAGGCTAACTATCCGATTATTCATAATCCATTTATTAATCTGGACAGCCCGCAATCGCATACCGAGGCGAAAGACCCCCAAAGGATGGAGAACCACCACTTCAGCACCGCATGAGTGCAAAGGATTACCGCAAGCTCTTCACACACTGGCAAAGCAATGCCGTGTCGAGCTCCTCCACTCCCCCACCCCTTCGAGCAATGAAGGAAGTCACGCTACTGATGATGAGGAGGAAGACCCGGAAGAGCCAGACTACGTGACTGAGCGTTCCACCACTTAGGCATAATTCGCAACTTAGATATGCCAGTTCGTAACCCCTACGGTAGGATAGGTCGTGTACCCCCTATGCGAAGTCGAGTCCTTGTAATGGTTCATATGAAACTATGTAGTGTTGTGTTTGTTTTTGATGTGTTTGATGAACGTCGTACTTTCCTTCGGGAACTTGTAAGCGACTACATCACCCATTTGGATTTTAATGAATGTGTTTGGCCTTTTGGCCCTTGCATGAAAACAATTAGTGTCATACCGACCCCCTTACTAGGCATCCCATCCATATTGCTTTCCCTCATCTTTCCCAGTCATGAGACCTTGACCGCTCCAACAGGATGCTTGTTGTAACACGTACTGGTACCTCTACCCAGCAGTAGGAAGCCGGAGCAGGAGCCAGTCAGGACCAAACCCAAGGATAAGCTCCACCACCGCCACCACCTCCAAACATGGACATGGCTCAGCTTCTCCAAGCCTTCCGAGAGGAACGCCAAGCCAACACTGCAGCCCTCCAGATAATTGCTCAAGCTGTCAACCACCAGCTGGTGGGGAACGGCAATGGACGTTCCACGCTGGCGGAGTTCAAGAAGCATGCACCACCCACCTTCATCGAGACTGCTGAACCCCTGGACGCAGACGACTGCGTCCGCACCATTGAGGATCTGCTAGAACTAGTCGGATGCACTGAGGACCGTGAGAAGGTGGCATATGCTGCTCACTGTCTCGGGGGAATTGCCAGAGCTTGGTGGGATGGATTCAAGGCCATGCATGCTGAGCAAAACATCACTTGGAATGAATTCAAGGCAGAATTCCGCAAGGCCCACATTCCTTCCGGAATCATGGCCATCAAGAAGCGTGAATTCCGAGCCCTGAAGCAAGGTAGTAGCACTGTCAAGGAGTACAGGAAGAAGTTTAGTGTTATGTCAAGATATGCTCCTGAAGATGTCAGCACTGATGCTGCCAAAAGAGAGCGCTTCATGGAAGGCCTTAACCAGACTCTGCAGTACTCGCTTGTTGTGTGTGAATGCCCAACCTTTCCTGATCTGGTGAACAAGGCACTCATGCTTGAGGACAAGCGACATCCCTTGGACGATACTCGTAAGCGCAAGATGATCAGTGAGGGTAGCTCCAGCAACCAGAAGCCTCGCCCGTGGCAGCCAGCCCTGGTTAAGCCAACCTATCAACAGCCAAGAGCCCCTGCACCTCGCACCAACTATCAACCTCAGCAGTATGCCAACCCCAGGCCAGCTTTCAATAACCCCAATAACAATGCCGACAAGAGCAGCAACCCCAATCAAGTCACTTGCTTCGGATGTGGTCATGCAGTACATTACTCCAAGTATTGCCCCAATAAGAAGCCCTATGCCCCGCGCCCAAATACGCAGAACCCAGGACAAGACCGCGGAATGCCACCAAGGAACCAAGCTCCCCGCAACCCACCCAACAATGGCAAGGGTCGTGTGAATCATGTCACTGTAGAAGAAGCCCAGGAAGACCCAGACGTCGTGTTGGGTATGTTGCTTGTTAACTCAGCACCTGCAACTGTCTTGTTTGATTCTGGAGCCACGCATTCATTTGTCACCCAAGAGTTTGCATTAAAAAGTGGCATGACCCCTACACCCCTGAATAACCCTATGATGGTACAAACCCCCGGAGCAGAGATGAGAGCCAAGGTAGGCTGTAAGGGAGTCGGAATTGTCATTAACAGGGTAGACTTCCTAGCAGACCTTATCGTCTTAAGATCACAAGGCTTGGATGTGATCTTAGGAATGAATTGGCTCATCAAGCACCAAGGCTTGTTAGATTGTGCCAACCGGACCGTCACTGTGACCAATGACCAAGGAGTTGAAGTTAAGTTTGCTCCCAACCCCTCCTCTGCTCAAGGAGCCCAAGTCAACTATCTATCAGAAGTTGGATTGGAGCAAGTGCCAGTAGTATGCGAATACCCCGATGTCTTTCCTGATGAGCTACCGGGAATGCCTCCTAACCGAGACATTGAGTTCATCATCGAGCTCATACCCGGAGCAGGACCCATCTATAAGAAGCCTTATAGAATGGGATCGGAAGAGTTAGCAAAGTTGAAGAAGCAACTGGAAGATCTATTTGATCAACTCAATGGAGCCAAGGTGTTCTCCAAGATCGTTCTCAGATCTGTGTACTACCAGCTGAAAATCAGACCCCAAGATATTCCAAAGACGGCATTTGTAACCAGATATGGCATGTATGAGTGCACGATCATGTCCTTTGGATTGACCAATGCCCCAGCTTACTTCATGTATCTCATGAATAAGGTCTTCATGGAATGTTTGGACAAGTTTGTTGTTTTCTTCATTGATGACATTCTTGTCTTCTTGAAGACGGAAGAAGAGCACAAGCAACACTTGAGGATGGTCCTAGACAAGCTTCGAGAGCACCAACTGTACGCCAAGTTCAGCAAGTGCGAATTTTGGCTGCATGAGGTTGGATTCTTGGGTCATAAATTGACTGCTGAAGGATTGTCGGTCGATCCCGCTAAGATTGAAGCCGTGACTGAATGGCAATCCCCAAGCAATGCGAAGGAAGTCAGAAGCTTCCTTGGACTTGCAGGATATTACCACAAGTTCGTTGAAGGATTCTCAAGCATTGCCCGACCCTTGACCAGCTCTTGAAGAAGGACAAGAAGTTTGAATGGACACCGAAGTGCGAAGAAAGCTTCCAGGAGCTGAAGAAGAGATTGACCACCGCCCTAGTTCTGTCCACACCTGATATTCACAAAGAATTTGTGATATATTGTGATGCGTCGAGAGCCGGGCTTGGAGGTGTTCTTATGCAAGATGGCAGGGTCGTAGCATATCTATCCAGACAACTACGTCCTCATGAAGAGAACTATGCTACTCATGATCTTGAGTTAGCAGCAATGGTTCATGCCCTGAAGACATGGCGACATTACCTCCTAGGGAAGTGGTGTGAGATATACATGGATCACAAAGTCTGAAGTATATTTTCACTCAGAAAGAATTGAACATGAGGCAGAGAAGATGGCTAGAGTTGATCAAGGATTATGACCTCAGTGTTCAATACCATCCTGGGAAGGCTAATGTGGTAGCAGATGCCTTAAGCAGAAAGGCTTGTTCCTTGAACGCTATGATTAAGGGAAGGCTACTTGCCTTGTACGAAGAACTTGAAAGCTTCGGGTTGGAACTGGTTGTACCAGGATTCTTGGCCAACCTCAAAGTTAGGCCTACCTTGATGGATGATATTAAGGAAACACAGAAAGGACACGTAAGCATCGAAGGCATCAAGAAGAAGATGAAGCAAGGCAAGGCCCCAGGATTCTCAGAAGATGAGCAAGGAATTGTGTGGTTTGGGAATCGCATTTGCGTACCCAACAAGGTTGATCTCAAGAACTTGATCTTGCAAGTCATGACACCCCGTATTCCATCCATCCTGGAGGGACCAAGATGTATCAAGACCTGAAGGAAAGATTCTGGTGGCATGGCATGAAGAGAGAGATAGCTGCTTTCATCGCTAAGTGTGACGTATGCCAGAGAGTCAAGGCTGAACATCAGCGACCCGCTGGATTGTTACAGCCTCTCAAGGTGCCTAAATGGAAGTGGGATAAAGTCGGGATGGACTTCATCACTTGATTACCCAGTTCAAGCAAGGGGCATGACTCCATATGGGTCATTGTTGACCATTTGACCAAGGTGGCCCACTTCATTCCTATCAAGACGACCTACAAGGGGAACCGGTTAGCCAGTCTCTACATCAACCGAATCGTAAGTCTTCATGGTGTTCCCAAGGAGATTGTGTCGGATAGAGGGACCCAATTTACCTCAAGGTTTTGGAAGAAGTTCCAAGAGGCCATGGGGACCAAGTTGTCCTTCAGCACTGCTTTCCACCCATAGACCGGAGGTCAGACAGAGCGAGTGAATCAGATACTCGAAGACATGCTCCGAGCCTGTGTCTTAGCATATGGAGCTAGGTGGGAAGATTGCCTCCCTTTCGCCAAGTTCTCGTACAACAACAATTATCAGTCAAGCCTCCAGATGGCACCATTTGAGGTGTTGTATGGACGCAAGTGTCGCACACCCCTCAATTGGTCAGAGACTGGAGAAGGACCAGTCTTTGGGCCCGATATCCTCCGTGAAGTAGAAGAGCAAGTCCAGCTTGTCAGAGAACATTTGAAGACAGCCAAGTCAAGGCAGAAGAGCTACGCTGAGTCACGTCGAAGAGACATGACCTTCCGAGTTGGAGACCATGTCTATCTCCGGGTCACACCTCTCAAGGGAACCCATCGCTTCCATGTCAAAGGAAAGCTCGCACCAAGATACATCGGCCCCTTCAAGATCACTGAACGGTGGGGAGAAGTGGCTTACCAGTTGGAACTGCCACCTGAACTATCCGATGTTCACAACGTATTCCACGTGTCACAACTCCGAAAGTGTCTCCAAGTTCCACACAAGCCTGATCTTTACAAGGACGTCGATCAACAAGCCATCGACCTTCAGCCTGATTTGACTTACCGTGAGAGGCCCATCTGCATTTTGGATGAGGCTGAGCGACGCACTTGAAGCCGCACCATCAAGTACTTCAAGGTCCAGTGGAGCAACCACACTAAAGCAGAAGCAACCTGGGAACGTGAAGACTACCTTAGATCCGAGTTTCCATATCTCTTTAAAGCCTAGTTTAGGAATCTCGGGGACGAGATTCTTGTAAGGGGGGTAGCTCTGTCACACCCTGCATTTTTTAACATGTCATTTGCATTAATATGAAGCATGAAAATTTGGACCAACAAAAACTTTTGCATTATTTGGCCTTTTATTTTGGAGTTGGCTTTCTCTTTGTGATTTTCAAGTGCTCTTTAAAGTCAACTAATCCACCTTCTGTACTTCATCTCCTTGCCCCAAGCTTCTGCCCAATGATCACGCCATGTGTATAGTGCAATATAGTATTTTCTTACAAAAATAATTTGGCCAAATAGTATTTTCAAAAAATTAGTTTTCCAAAAACCCCTGAATTGAGGTTTGCACTACAAGTACTTGATTTTGGGTATCAAAAATATTTCAAAGAGTATATTTGAAACCTATTAGATATAGGATTCCCATAAATCACAAAAATATAATTTTAAAAGTTATTTTCCTATTTTATTTAATAGCTTTTCTTAAGGCCAGAAATGGTCTTTAATAGGGAAAAATTATTTTATTGTTTCAAAAATATTTGACAAAAATCAGGGAAACTCAGTGGACATATATTTTCCATATATAAGAGTTTCAACACATTGTCATGTTCAAAATATTGGAAAAAACCTCCCAAAACCATTTCTGCCCATTTCAAGGATTTGAAATACTTCTACAGGAAATATTTTCATAAAAATACAAGGAAAATCCAGCAAGTCACAAATGCATATTGTGATCACCTTGCAAAGCCTCATATCAATCAAGGTCATTTTGGCTCACCAAAATGCCCCAAAACCCTCTCTGACCAGAATCAAATTTGAACAACTTTGTACTACCAACTTTCTCTCCTTGACCCCAACTTTTTTGAGCATGTTCACATGACCAAATGAGGGCACTACACTAAGTGGTTCATCAAGGGGAAGTGATTTGATCAACTAGATCTACACAAGTTCATTTCTGCTAATTTCTAGGGTTTACAAAAGTTGCATTGGCAACTTTGCCCAAATAAGCTCCAAATTGGTGGAAGGCCCTAATTATATGTGTCATTTCACCCTGTGGAGTCTCATGGCAAATGGAAATCATCTACTTTCCCAAACCATTATCAAACACCTTCTGACACTTTCCCAAAATGCCATTTTTGACCTCTTCCACTAATCTTCATGGGCTCAACATTGTACCACAGCTTCTCCTGACCCTCTTCTAGCCCTAGTAACTTTCCCTTGGCCATAGCTCAGTGATTGAGGGGTGAAACACCCCCATTTACCTCCCTGGACAGCAGCTTCTCTCTCTCCCTCAACCTCCCTCCTCACTCCAGTGGCCACCCAGGGCAGCCAAAGCCCTTATCCTTTCTTTACTCCCTCCTAGACCTGCTGGACATGCTTGGGGGTGCCCACACTGCTTAGAAAATGGTATGCCAAGAAATTTTGGCGCTCTGGAGTGCGCTACAGTGCGGCCAGGCACTATAGCCGCCCCCTTCCAGCCGCCTTCGGCCACCTCGGGCCTCCCCAGCGCGCCCGACGATGCGCCTCGACGTCTGTGACACGCCACGCCTCTATCCCCCTCCTCCTTCTCTCTCCTCTCGCCCCAGCTCGCATGCGCGCCGGCCGCCCGAGCGCCCCAGTGAGCGCGCTCGCACGCGCGGAGCCTCTGGCCCCCCTGCTCCCTATCTCTACTCTCCCTCGCTCTAGACCAACCCCACAAATGCCTCAGACACGCCCCGACGAGCCCTCGTGACCCACTTCGACCGCAATAGGCTCGCTGGCGCACACCACCTCGGTGGACCACCGCCCGCCTACTTAAGGGCCTCCCCGATCCCTCCTCTCCTCACCACTCGCTCTCCCACTCCCCTAGTCACCCCCTACACCGCCCGCTCCTCTCCAGAAGCTCTCGAGCTCGAGATCAAGCTCGAGCTCCGCCGCGGCGGCTCGCCCTCGTCCGCATGGTAGAAGCCCTCCCCACTGCTCCTAAGCCCTGATCTGGAACCCCCGCACTCTACTAACCGTTTCCCCCCTCTTTCCCGCTCGTTTTGTAGTCGGATACGGCCGGAACCACCGACGCCCGAAGCACCTCTGCCACGTGACCTCATCGCCGGCGAACTAGGCTGCTCCGGTGACCAACTCCACCTCCACCCGAACGGCGACATGACGCTGAGCCCAGCCGTGCCCTCGCCCGACCCCGCCGTGCCCTGCATCGTCGCCGGTGAGCTCGCCGGCCGTCTGGACTCGGGGTTAGGGATAACAGGCGGGCCCTGCCTGTTAGCCTCTCCCCTCCATCGCCTCTCTCTCTCTTGTTGACGCCTAGGCCCCGCCTGTCAGGTTTAAACCTGGCGCGCGCGCATGCAGCAGTGCACTGGGCCGCCTCTCGGACTGGGCCTGCTGCGCTGCGGCTGCTCTGGCCCAGTTACACAGTGCTCCTTTTCCTTTTTCTTTTCTGTTAGACTTGCAAAACTTCCACAGGATTAAATATTCATCCAAATGCAAGAATTCCAGTTCCTAAAATCTTGTAAAAATCCCACCTATTTAATGGTACAACTTTCATACATGCTCTACCAACTTTTCTGTGTTGTTCAAATTTAAATTCAAATTTGAGCAATTAAATCCTAGTTTGAAAATCCATTGCTCTGTCTCTGTAGCTCCAAATACAGAAATAAGAATTTTCCCCTTCTTAGTTTTAACCCTAGTATTTAACAAAAATGAGTTGACATTTTTCTGAGCACATTGGATTTTCTGTTTTATTATTGCCTTATTTTGTCGTTATTATTTTGCGACGATAGATTGCGTTGCTGACGAAGGAGTTGGACCAGAAGACTTTGAAGACTCAGAAGACTTTGTTGAGCCAGGCAAGCAGCCCTTTGACCATGTCTATGAAACCCTTTTTCTATGCATGTCATATAGCACCATATTGTTGTTGCAACGGAATCATGATGAGGTGGTAACCACCTTGATGGGTTGCCTCTATTACTTCCTTGTTGATACTTGCATTATGCATGACCCTACCTTCCTATGAGGGTTATGCTGGTGGGACTAGATAGAATGCTAAAGTAGTTGCTACGCAAAAAGGGATGGGAATATGCATGGTGATGGAGACAAAGTATTTCCAAAAGACTTTTCAAAAACCCCATCGCGTGCCACTTATGCCCGAGGGAGATGATGAGTTGGGTAGCCACTTGATGGCGAAGTGGTGTACCGAGGCAAGTGTGTGTGTTGTTTTCCAAAACGGATAGGTTTAATTTGCGACCGTTATTCTAACCTTACATGCGCAACCACTCTACCGTTATATGGGAAAGGGCATTATTGATTACCTAGGCCGATAATAGCTTGGAGCCCGCATTACTAGTGACGGGAGAGTCGTTGTTGCGCTCTCTCGGGACGGGGTCGTGCCAGGTAGGGCGGCCATGACTGTTTTTACAGGGCACCGGACACACCGTTGGTACCCCGTGCTTGTGGTATGAGATGAATATGGGAGTGTGACTCCAAATTCTTAAGATGAGAAATGTTGGGCACGGGGGTTGCTACCAATCGAGTGGAGTCTATGTTAGTGTCGTCTAGGGAAAGGTAATGATCGAGTGCTTACCCTGGGTACTTGAGGTACCGTGGGTCGTGGATGACACAGAAGTTCCCCGGATCTTGTGGGTAAAGTGTCCAACCTCTAAGAGTGTAAAACTATTCGAATAGCCGTGTCCGCGGTCAAGGACAGTTGGGTAACCGCTCTTGGGCTACGTCCACTTGTTTACAAACCAATGTGTGGGAAGACTACTTGGGTCAAGTCAAAGGACTTTACATGGATGAGTTGGATTGGAGCCCACTCCCTTTATGTTGATATCTGTAACCAGTCCCTATGGTTACTTGAATTCATACGATGCATGATTTACCAGTTATTGAACATGTCATAACGCAACAAAATTAGCTTTCTGCAAACATTTACCTATGTCATGCATTGTTGTATCTTGAGCCAAACATGGGTTGCTTGCGAGTACATTCAGAGTACTCATTGGCTTGCCACTGGTTATTTAATTGGCCAGGCATGGAAGAACAGGAGTTCGATGAAGAGTTCTTTGGAGATGAACATGCGAACTAGGACGTTTCCCCGTCAGAATGCCTGCAGGGTTAAGGCAGATGGAATGGGTTCTACTTATTGACGAAGATTTCCGCTGCTTAAGTTTATTTAGTATTTAGCCCTTGTGGCTTTATCTATGTTAGACTTCACCATAATGGTCATAATTTGTGTAAGACGATATGTATGGATGTAAGACTCTTGTTATTCAGCTTATGTGTGTTCAGTGAGCATTGATCTCTGGGATCACTGTACACGTGCATTTGGTGATCATGACTTATGAGTCGGGGTCCCCACAGAACGTCCCACCTTTGGGGACGAAATGATATCCATTGCCTCTTATTGCTTTCAAAATTTTCTCGTGTCAACATAGAACAACAGGAGTGTTGTGTGAATTTTTGTGATTTTTCGGGGTTCGTTTGGACAATTTTATGCATTAACTGAGTTTTCAATGCATTTATGTGCATAATTCAAATTTGAACTACATGCACATGCTCCAGTGCATATAACTTGGTTGAAAAATGAAATATGTTTCCTTGGGTGCATGCTTAAGTCCCATGCAAGAAATGGGAATGAATTTCAAACACCAGGGCACCGTTGATTGCCGGCAAAACATTAAGATGCCTGGTTTTTAAATTCTAGTAAATCCAAAACCCGTCTGAAATTCATGAAACTTGGCATGCTATCAGGGAGCGGCATCAACATGCCGTGGTAATTTTTTTGTCACATTTGGGGCAGGTTTGTGTATATGCTTCTCACAGACCGGAGGTTCTCACAACAAGCGTGACTGTTTTCGGTAGGGAACGTCCCACCTTTGGGGACGAAACTATATCCATTGCCTCTTATTGCTTTCAAATTTTTTTCTTATGTCAACATAGAACAACAGGAGTGTTGTGTGATTTTTTGTGATTTTTCGGGGTTCGGTTGGACATTTTTATGCATTAACTGAATTTTCAATGCATTTATGTGCATAATTCAAATTTGAACTACATGCACATGCTCCAGTGCATATAAATTGGTTGAAAAATCAAATATGTGTCCTTGGGTGCATGCTTAGGTCCCATGCAAGAAATGGATGAATTTCAAACGCCAGGACACCGTTGATTGCCGGCAAAACATTGAGATGCCCGGTTTTTAAATTCTAGTAAATCCAAAACCCGTCTAAAATTCATGAAACTTGGCATGCTATCATGGAGCAGCATCAACATGCCCTGGTAAAAATTTTGTCACATTTGGGGCATGTTTGGGTATATGCTTCTCACAAATTGGAGCTTCTCACAACAAGCATGATGGTTTTCGGTAGGGAACGTCCCACCTTTGGGGACGAAACGATATCCATTGCCTCTTATTGCTTTCAAATTTTTTTCTCGTGTCAACATAGAACAATAGGAGTGTTGTGTGAATTTTTGTTATTTTTTGGGGTTTGTTTGGACTTTTTTATGCATTAACTGAGTTTTCAATGCATTTCTGTGCATAATTTAAATTTTACCTACATGCACATGCTGCAGTGCATATAAATTGGTTGAAAAATCAAATCTGTGTCCTCGGGTGCATGCTTAGGTCCCACGCAAGAAATGGGAATTAATTTCAAACACCAGGGCATCGTTGATTGCCGGCAAAACATTGAGATGCCTTGTTTTTAAATTCTAGTAAATCCAAAACACGTATGAAATTAATGAAATTTGGCATGCTATCATGGAGCAACATCAACATGTCGTGGTAAATTTTTTGTCACATTTGGGGCAGGTTTGGGTATATGCTTCTCACAAACCGGAGCTTCTCACAACAAGCATGATAGCTTTCGGTAGGGAACGACCCACCTTTGGGGATGAAATGATATCCATTGCCTCTTATTGCTTTCAAATTTTTGTCTCATGTCAACAAAGAACAACAGGAGTGTTGTGTGAATTTTTGTGATTTTTCGAGGTTCGTTTGAACATTTTTATGCATTAACTCAGTTTTCAATGCATTTATGTGCATAATTTAAATTCGAACTACATGCACATGCTCCGGTGCATATAAATTTGTTGAAAATCAAATATGTGTCCTTGGGTGCATGCTTAGGTCCCATGGAAGAAATGGGAATGAATTTCAAACACCAGGGCACCGTTGATTGCCGGCAAAACATTGAGATGCCTGGTTTTTAAATTCTAGTAAATCCAAAACCCATATGAAATTCATGAAACTTGGCACACTAACATGGAGCAGCATCAACATGTCGTGGTAATTTTTTTTGTCACATTTGGGGCAGGTTTGGGTCTATTCTTCTCACATACCGGGGCTTCTCACAACATGCATGATGGTTTTCGGTATGGAACGTCCCACCTTTGGGGACGAAACAATATCCATTGCCTCTTATTGCTTTCAAATTTTTCTCGTGTCAACCTAGAACAACAGGAGTGTTGTGTGAATTTTTATGATTTTTGGGGTTCGTTTGGACATTTTTATGCATTAACTATGCTTCCAATGCATTTACGTGCATAATTCAAATTTGAACTACATGCACATGCTCCAGTGCATATAAATTGGTTGAAAAATCAAATATCTGTCCTTGGGTGCATGCTTAGGTCCCATGCAAGAAATGGGAATAAATTTCAAACACCAGGGCACCGTTGATTGCCGGCAAAACATTGAGATGCCTGGTTTTTAAATTATAGTAAATCCAAAACCCGTTTGAAATTCATGAAACTTGGCTTGCTATCATGGAGCGGCATCAACATGTCGTGGTAAATTTTTTTGTCACATTTGGGGCATGTTTAGGTATATGCTTCTCACAATTCGGAGCTTCTCACAACAAGCATGATGGTTTTCGGTAGGGAACGTCCCACCTTTGGGGACGAAACGATATCCATTGCCTCTTATTGCTTTCAAATTTTTTCTCGTGTCAACATAGAACAACAGGAGTGTTGTGTGAATTTTTGTGATTTTTTGGGGTTTGTTTGGACTTTTTTATGCATCAACTGAGTTTTCAACGCATTTATGTGCATAATTGAAATTTGAACTACATGCACATGCTCCAGTGCATATAAATTGGTTGATAAATCAAATCTGTGTCCTTGGGTGCTTGCTTAAGTCCCTTGCAAGAAATGGGAATGAATTTCAAATACCAGGGCACCGTTGATTGCCGACAAAACATTGAGATGCCTGGTTTTTAAATTCTAGTAAATCCAAAACCCGTTTGAAATTCATGAAACTTGGCATGCTATCGTGGAGCAACATCAACATGTTGTGGTAATTTTTTTGTCACATTTGGGGCAGGTTTGTGTATATGCTTCTCACAAACCGGAGCTTCTCACAACAAGCATGATGGTTTTCGGTAGGGAACGTCCCACCTTTGGGGATGAAATGATATCCATTTCCTCTTATTGCTTTCAAATTTTTTCTCATGTCAACATAGAACAACAGGAGTGTTGTGTGAATTTTTGTGATTTTTCGGGGTTCGTCTGGACATTTTTATGCATTAACTAAGTTTTCAATGCATTTATGTGCATAATTCAAATTTGAACTACATGCACATGCTCCAGTGCATATAAATTGGTTGAAAAATCAAATCTGTGTCCTTGGGTGCATGCTTAGGTCCCATGCAAGAAATGGGAATGAACTTGAAACACTAGGGCACGGTTGGTTGCCGGCAAAACATTGAGATGCCTGGTTTTTAAATTCTAGTACATCCAAAACTCGTGTGAAATTTATGGAACTTGGCATGCTATCATGGAATAGCACCCGACATGCTGTGGTATTTTTGTTGTCCATTTTGAGAGAAAGAGCACTCGAATAATGACAGCCAACAAAGGCATTTTGAAAAAATAGCTGCCACTTTAATATCTCAAATGTTTGTATAATTCAAACTATGTGCGTTCTGTTAACCATTCACATGACGCCATGCGCCTTGGTTTTAATGGTTGTAGGAGGTGTCGTGCGGACAGCTGCTTGACCTTGACTGCACGGGAAGCGTACGAGCGCCGTGCGGTGCGCAGGCTGACCGAGAGGCGTGCAAGCTGTCCTCGAATGTGCAAGCTCACCGGGAAGCATGCGAGATGTACGCTGCGTAGGCTCACTAGGAAGCGTGCCCTTTGACTTCCATGGCCGCCCACCTTGCTCGCATCCTCTCCATTAATGGCGCCCAAGCTGTAGTTTAATTCGCTTTTTAAATATAAAACACTCATCGCAGACGTTTTTGTTAGAACACCCGTATGCAAACCGACAGCTTCCCCGGAAGCCAAGTGAAAATGTGTCGAGCAGGATTTCTGCAGCTTTTGATCACAAACGTTTTAGATAGAACACCCATATGCAAAGTGGGAGCAGCGCAGGATTTGTGCATCCCTTCAACGTAAACGGTTGTTTTGGATGACCCGTGTGCAACCACGTACAAACAATTTGGTAAGATTTTTCAATCCTTGTAACACTGCAATTTGTCAAAATATGAATCTCAAAATCACTAGCACTATCTAATTTTTGCAACTAAAATTCAGTAATTAAGCATAGATTTCATTCATAGATTAAGCAGTCGTTCTTAATTTATACAAATAGTTCAACTCAACAACTGAACCGACCAAACATTTCCCCAATTGTTGTCTACCATGTACTGAAATAGCTAGTTCAACTATATATATTAGCTAATTTTAAGTACGTTGTAAAGTTCCACCACATCTATAGTCAGATGAACTGAACAAAATAGCCCCTAAATACTACTACTACTATGGAGGGGCTTTGTACTACTTCCGGCTACTTCGACCTCGAGTACACCATCAGTCATGCTGGGCACGATCAGAAGGTTGTCGTCGCCTAGTTGTGCATGTGACATGAAGTCCTCTCCTACCACTATGGCTACCTCTTGAGCATGCGTTGGTCTTCCCTTGAAGAGGAAAGGGTGATGCAGCAAAGTAGTGTAAGTATTTCCCTCAGTTTTGGAGAACCAAGGTATCAATCCAGTAGGAGACTACACGCAAGTCGCCTAGTACCAGCACAAACAAACAAGAACCTCGCAACCAACACGATAAAGGGGTTGTCAATCCCTTCACGGACACTTACGAAAGTGAGATCTGATAAAGATAATAAGATAAATATTTTTGGTATTTTTGTTGTATAGATTGGAAAGTAAAGATTGCAAAATAAAATAAATAGTAAACTAGAATTGTAGATCGGAAACTTATATGATGTAAATTAGACCCCGGGGGCATAGGTTTCACTAGTGGCTTCTCTCAAGATAGCATATATTACGGTAGGTGAACAATTTACTGCTGAGCGATTGATAGAAAAGCGCATAATTATGAGAATATCTAGGCATGATCATGAACATAGGCATCACGTCCGTGTCAAGTAGACCGAAATGATTCTGCATCTACTACTATTACTTCACACATCGACCGCTATCCAGCATGCACCTAGAGTATTAAGTTCAGAAGAACAGAGTAACGCATTAGGCAAGATGACATGATGTAGAGGGATAAACTCAAGCAATATGATATAAACCCCATATTTTTATCCTCGATGGCAACAATACAATATGTGTCGGTTCCCTTTCTGTCACTGGGATCGAGCACCGCAAGATTGAACCCAAAGCTAAGCACTTCTCCCATTGCAAGAACGATTAATCTAGTAGGCCAAACCGAACCGATAATTCGAAGAGACTTGCAAAGATAGAAAATCATGCATATAAGAATTCAGATAAGAATCAAATATTGTTATAGATAATCTTGATCATAAACCCACAATTCATCGGATCTCGACAAACACATTGCAAAAAGTATTACATCCAATAGTTCTCCAAGAACAACGAGGAGAACTTTGTATTGAGATCCAAAGAGAGAGAAGAAGCAATCTAGCTAATAACTATGGACCCGAAGGTCTGTGCTAAACTTCTCACACATCATCAGAGAGGCTACGGTGTTGATGTAGGAGCCCTCCGTGATAGAATCCCCCTCCGGCAGATCACCAAAAAGGTCCCCAGATGGGATCTCACAGGTACAGAAGGTTGCGGCGGTGGTAAAGTGGTTTCGTGGCTCCCCTGGATGTTTTCAGGGTATAAGAGTATATATAGGTGAAAGAAGTAGGTCGGTGGAGCTACGAGGGGCCCACGAGGGTGGGGGGCAGCCTACCCCAGGGCGCGCGGCCCTACCTCGTGGCCGCCTCGTTGCTTCCTTTACCTCCACTCCAAGTCTCGTGGATTGCGTTTGTTCCAAAAAAGACCCTCGCGAACGTTTCGTTCCGTTTGGATTCCGTTTGATATTCCTTTTCTACGAAACACTGAAATAGGCAAAAAACAACAATTTGCACTGGGCCTTCGGTTAATAGGTTAGTCCCAAAAATAATATAAAATTGGATAATAAAGCCGATTAAACATCCAAAACAGATAATATAATAGCATGGGACAATAAAAAATTATAGATACGTTGGAGATGTATCAAGCATCCCCAAGCTTAACTCCTGCTCCCTCGAGTAGGTAAATGATAAAAATAGAATTTTTGATGTGGAATGCTACCTAACATAATTTTCAATGTAATTCTCTTTATTGAGGCATGAATGTTTAGATCCAAAAGATTCTAGACAAAATTTTAATATTGACATAAAAATAATAATACTTCAAGCATGCTAACCAAGCAATTATGTATTATCAAAATAACATAGCCAAAGAAAGCTTATCACTACAAAATCATATAGTTTGGCCATGCTTCATTTTCGTCACACAAAATGCTCCCATCATGCACAACCCCGATGACAAGCCGAGCAATTGTTTCATACTTAGCCTTTTCAAACTCTTTCAACTTTCACGCAATATATGAGCGCGAGCCATGGACATAGCACTATGGGTGGAATAGAACATGATGATGGAGGTTGTGTGAGAAGACAAAAAGGGAGAAAGTCTCACATTGACGCGACTAATCAACGGGCTATGGAGATTCCCATCAATTGATGTCAATGCATGTAGTAGGGATTGCGATGCAACGGATGCACTAGAGCTATAAATATATGAAAGCTCAACAAAAGAAACTAAGTGGGTGTGCATCCAACTTGCTTGCTCAGGAAGACCTAGGGTATTTTGAGGAATCCCATCATTGGAATATACAAGCCAAGTTCTAGAATGAAAAATTCCCACTAGTATATGAAAGTGAAAAAATAGGAGACTCTCTATCATGAAGATCATGGTGCTACTTTGAAGCACAAGTGTGGAAAAGGGATAGTAATATTGCCCCTTCTCTCTTTTTCTCTCATTTTTTATTTGGGCCTTTTTTCTCTCTTTTTTATGGCCACTTTTTTTCCGTCCGGAATCTCATTCCGACTTGTGCAGGAATCACAGTCTCCATCATCCTTTCCTCACATGGGACAATGCTCTAATAATGAAAATCATCACACTTTTATTTACTTACAACTCAATAATTACAACTCGATACTTAGAACAAAATATGACTCTATGTGAATGCCTCCGGCGGTGTACCTGGATGTGCAATGAATCAAGAGTGACATGTATGAAAGAATTATGAGGGTGGCTTTTCCACAAATACGATGACAACTACATGATCATGAAAATCAATATGACAATTATGGAGCGTGTCATAATAAGCGGAATAGTGGAAAGTTGCATGGCAATATATCTCGGAATGACTATGGAAATGCCATAATAGGTAGTTATGGTGGCTTTTTCTAGGAAGATTTAAGGAGGCTTATGTGTGATAGAGCGTATCATATCACGGGGTTTCGATGCACCGGCGAAGTTTGCATCAACTCTCCAGGTGAGAAAGGGCAATGCACGGTACCAAAGAGGCTAGCAATGATGGAAGGGTGAGAGTGCGTATAATCCATGGAATCAACATTAGTCATAAAGAACTCATATACTTATTGCAAAAATCTACAAGTCATAAAAATCAAGAACTACACGCATGCTCCTAGGGGGATAGATTGGTAGGAAAAGACCATCGCTCGTCCCCGACCGCCACTCATAAGGAAAGCAATCAAAGAACACCCCATGCTTCAAATTTGTCACACAACGTTTACCATACGTGCATGCTACAAGACTTGCAAACTTCAACACAAGTATTTCTCAATTCCACAATTACTGGACTAGCACGACTCTAATATTACCATCTTTATATCTCAAAACAATTATCAAGTATCAAGCTTCTCATAGTATTTAATGCACTCTATATGAAAGTTTTTACTATACCCATCTTGGATGCCTATCATATTAGGACTAATTTTATAGCCAAAGCAAATTACCATGCTGTTCTAAAAGACTCTCAAAATAATATAAGTGAAGCATGAGAGATCAATAATTTCTATAAAATAAAACCACCACCGTGCTCTAAAAAGGTATAAGTGAAGCACTAAAGCAAAATTATCTAGCTCAAAAGATATAAGTGAAGCACATAGAGTATTCTAATAAATTCTGATTCATTTGTGCCTCTCCCAAAAGGTGTGTACAGCAAGGATGATTGTGGTAAACTAAAAAGCAAAGACACAAATCATACAAGATGCTCCAAGCAAAACACATATCATGTGGTGAATAAAAATATAGCCTCAAGTAAAGTTACCAATAGATGAAGACGAAAGAGGGGATGCCTTTCAAGGAATCCCCAATCTTAGGCTTTTGGTTGTCCTTGAATTTTACCTTGGGATTCCTTGGGCATCCCCAATGTCGGTGTCAAAACCGGAGGATCTCGGGTAGGGGGTCCCGAACTGTGCGTCTAGGCCGGATGGTAACGGGAGGCAAGGGACACGAAGTTGTACCCAGGTTCGGGCCCTCTTGATGGAGGTAAAACCCTACGTCCTTCTTGATTAATATTGATGATATGGGTAGTACAAGAGTAGATCTACCACGAGATCACAGAGGCTAAACCCTAGAAGCTAGCATATGGTATGATTATTGTTCTGTATGTTGTCCTACGGACTAAAACCCTCCGGTTTATATAGACACCGGAGAGGGTTAGGGTTACACAAAGTCGGTTACAATGGTAGGAGATCTACATATCCGTATCGCCAAGCTTGCCTTCCACGCCAAGGAAAGTCCCTTCCGGACACGGGACGAAGTCTTCAATCTTGTATCTTCATAGTCCAGGAGTCCGGCTGAAGGTATAGTCCGGCCATCCGGTCACCCCCTAATCCAGGACTCCCTCAGTAGCCCCTGAACTAGGCTTCAATGACGACGAGTCCAGTGCGTAGATTGTCTTCGGCATTGCAAGGCGGGTTCCTCCTCCAAGTACTTCATAGAAGATTTTGAACACAAAGATAGTGTCCGGCTCTGCAAAATAAGTTTCCACATATTGCCATAGAGAGAATAATATTTACACAAATCTAATCTGCTGACGTATTCCGTAGTGTGACGCACCACGGCCAAGCCTTTATTCGAATCATTTTATTATCCCACCTCAGCGTGTCACGCGAGGCGGTTTCCTTGGCACGTCTTGTTAAAGCAGAGATCGTGTCCCCTTATTCCGGGATTCTCATCAATATGGGCGTGGGTAACCCAACCGCTTCTAGGACTCCTAGACTATAGGCAAGTCCAAACGGCCACGGAGAGGACGCTTGATATTCACCCTCTTTATAAAGGGACAAGGCTCTTACTTTTTTCCCTCCCGTGCTCAATCGAATCCTTCCCCCACCTCAAGCTCAAACACCCAAGGTTCAGGTCAGGTGCTCCGAACCTTCAATAATGTTCGGATCTAGCCTTCAAGGCCGATGGGTGCCTTCCTCCGTAACGGAAGAAGACATCAAAAAGTTGAGGGAAGCCATATATCTGACCGCCGAGGTTGTGCATCGGCTGCCCGCCCGAGGGTAGTGTCAGGACCCCGACTCAATGCCACATCGATCTAGCATGTAACACCTCATATCACTTTGCGGCCTCACGCACGGTATTCCCACGGGTGTCGTCTTACCTTTGCCCAGGACCGTTTGCGCCTTTTGGCACACGTATATGATAGTGTCGCTAGCATCCATATGGTAAGGAGCCCGGGCTGACATGGCTAGTCGTAAACCCAAAGTGGCACTAACTTACAGGGACAGGCATCCGTGACCCAGCATCGAACGTGTCGGTCATCAGCGAGTGAATCCAGGCTGTAGCACTGGGCTAGCAGGACTCCGGAGAACCAGGCTGTAGCGGGCTAACAGGACTCCGGTATTCATCGCGTGACATTTCCCCGAAGGGACAGACACAGGAACGAAGAAGGACACATGCCGGCCAGCCTAAGTGTTTCGGAGCAGTAGCAGGCTACCATGGCTCGGTGGAAACACTAGGAGACATTTCCCGGTAAGAGAGGCTACTAAAGATAAACAACTAGATAGTCAGATCCCACACATACCAAGCATTTCAATAACACACACACAATATGCTCGATATGTGCAATACAACATGGCATCACAAAATGACTCTACGACTCAGTAGTTTATTCAATAGGCTCCGAGGAGCGAGATATTACAACATGAGTCTCATGACCCAACAATCAGAGCATACAAGTCAAAGCACATGCGGAAGCTTAACATGTCTGAGTACAGACATCTATAAATGAAAAAGGCTGAGAAGCCTGACTATCTACCAATCCTGCCGAGGGCACAAGATCGTAGCTGAGGTAACAAGCTAAACGTCGAAGTCCAAGCGGAACTACTAGTGAGACTGAAGTCTCTCTGCAAAAACATAAAATAGGCAAACGTGAGTACAAATGTACCCAGCAAGACTTACATCAGAACTATCTACATATGCATCATTATCAACAAAGGGGATGGTGGAGTTTGACTGCAGCAAGCCAGCTTTGACTCGGTGGCTATCCTGAACTACGACTGCAAGTAACTCTTTTGAGGTGGCGCACACGAGTCCACATATTCACCATATCAATACACCACTATGGATCCGCTCCCGTCTCCCTACGAGAACGCCATCCATAGCACTCACGCTTATCTTGCGCATTTTAAAGTATCCACTTTCACTTGTCTATGAACTGATATAAGCAATCCAGAAGTCCTTTTCCGTGGACACGGCTATTCGAATAGATGATGTTAACCCTGCAGGGGTGTACTTCTTCATACATGTTTCCACCACTTAGCGTCTGCACACGACATGTGCTCGGCAGACTTCAAGCGAAAGCCGACGTGGGTGTAGACCACGACCTACCTAAACACTCAAGTCTCTAGTCCAGGTTTATCGCCTATTCGGGTTCCATCCATGAGGAGATCCGGCCGGAGTTTCGCTCACAGCCCCAAACGATGTGAACAGGGTTCCCGAGACACCAAACGGGCGCCCGGTACACCATGCCACGTGCCTACCGCATCACAGCCCACCCCTACGGTCAGCGCTGTCCACGGCCTCCAGCATACTACAAACACCAGAAACTACTTGCAACTCCTGGACAGAGGACAAGGGTGAATAAGAAGTCGAGCGGGGTCATATTTCAGGGCCCAATGTATGGTAGTAGCTGAATCATGGATCACAAACACAGAACTCAGTTCCTGAGGACGGCTTCAATGAGACAACCCACCATGTACTCCTACATGGCCTCTCACCGCTACCTTTACCAAATCGTGTTCACACACTTAGCTCACACACAGTAGGACATGTTCACACACCTCTAATTCATCCCCGATGAATCAGACCTGACTCAACTCTAAGCAGTAGCAGGCATGACAAACAAACATGAATGAGTAGGCACAACAGGGCTCAAACAACTCCTACTCATGCTACTGGGTTTCATCTATTTACTGTGGCAATGACAGGTCATGCAGAGGATAAAGGGTTCAACTACCGCAGCATGTAACAGTTGAATCGGTGTTGTCCTAATGCAGTAAAAGAGAGCAGGAGCGAGAGAGTGGGATTGTATCGGAATGAACAAGGGGGTTTTGCTTGCCTGGCACTTCTGAAGATAACATTGAGTCTTCATCAGTGTCAACGATCACATCATCGGTATCACGTCTATCGAGAGGGGACAAATACCGGTAACACAGAAGGGAACACAATCAATGCAATGCACAATATGATGCATGATCATGACATGGCAAAATGAATGTGTTTTGGGCTAATGCAACTAGCAACAGATTAAATGAAGTTGGTTTGAATACAAGATTCAAATTCAAACTCCATATGTGATTATTCAAATGCCATTTAATTGATTTGTGCTAAACAGCAGCTATAAGTTGTTCTAACATGCATGAAAATGGTACAGATGGATTCCTTGAATTTTCTGATAATTTTTCATATATAAATTATTTAATTTGGAGTTACGGTTAATTTTCTATGATTTATTGAAGTTTTAGCTATTTTCTGGAATTTCCTGATTATTTATAAAATAAACTAAATTCCAGAAAAGGAATATTGCGTCAGCATGACGCCGGGGTGACGTCAGCAGGTCAAAGGCGTCGACCAGGTCAAACCTGACCAGTGGGGTCCACTGGTCAGTGACCCAGTCAACTAACCAAGTTAGTTAGCCCTAACTAACTTAGTTAGCCGGGCGGGGCCCGCATGTCAGTGGCCTATCTAATTAGCTAACTTAATTAGTGTTAACTAATCTAACACCTAAACTAATTAACAGGGGCTGGCCCCACCTGTCATCGACCCAGGGGGGTTCTGCCGTGGTCAAGTGGGTCAACCCCACCGGCGTCTAGCCGCCGGCAACGACCAGACGCGGCGGAGGCTCGGGAATCGCCCACAGGGCACGGTTTAGGGCGCAGATGGGTTCTACGGCGAGCTGGGACTCGTGCGCATCCAGCGGTGGCGGCGAATGGAGCTGGGGTGGCCCAAAGCGACGGCAACTACGACGACGGCGGCGGCCGGAGTTCGGGCGACCACGGGTTTGATGCTGCAGAGAGCAAGCGGGCTAGTTTTTGCGCTAGGCATGCTCTGTGGAAAACTACGAACGCGCAGGGCTCGCCGGGGTGACCAAATGGTCACCGGAGCTACGCCGGCGGTGAGCTTGGCGGAGGTGAGCTTCGGCCATGGCGGAATCAGTGCTAGAGGACGCGCTAGAGGAAGGGAACAGGGGGGAAATGGAGAGGAGCTCACGTAGGGACTAGCAGAGTCGACGACGAGGTCGGGGAAGCTCTGGACGACGCGAATTTACGGCGGCGATCTCCGGGCACCGGAGATGAAGACGACGACGTTGGCAACGAAGCAAAGCCCTCTGGCTCGTTTCCTTCGGCTTGGGGATGTGGTGCTCGATTGCGGAGCTGCTGGGCACGGTCACGGGACGAGAGGTGGTCGGTGGTCATAGCTACGGCGAGCGGCGCTCTCAGGTGCGTTCGGTGACGAGAGGGAGGGAGAGCAGAGGAGGAGGAGGGGGTCCAGAGAGTGAGGGAGAAGTGAGAGGGGGTCGGGGGCTGCGTGGCGTCGCGGGAGGAACCAGGGGAGGAGGAGGCAGCCAGGCAGGGAGGAGGTGGCCGGGGCGCGTGGCCGCGCGCGCCGGGCGCGTGCCCGTCCTCCTGGCAGAGGAGGAAGGCGACAGGGGGGTAGCGGTGGCGGGCTGGGCCGCTGGGGGAGATGGGCCGGCCAGATGGAGCTGGGCCAGGTAAGCGCCAGGTAAGCTTTGCTCTTTTTATTATTTTCTGTTCTGTTTATTTAATCTTTTGCCACTGTTTTGAAATAAAACAAATTCAAAGACAGTGACAAAATTCCCCTGAACATTTTATTTAGCACAATGGAATTATACCAAAGCACATAAAAATGTTTCAGTTATTTGAACATATATTCAGTAATATTTGGATATAAGTTCAAATTCAAAATAGTATTGATTTAAATTCAAAGTCCCAAAATAAATCCTTTTAAAATGTTCATTATTTTTGGTTTGGATCAAAACCCTTGCCAAAAATACTAAACATCTAAGAAGAACATTTTGGAACAATGAATGAGATTTTAGGGTTTTTGCCCTTCTTTTATTTAGGGTTTTGAGGCTTCTGACTTCCTCAGTTCAGGTTTCAAAAATTTAAACATGATGCTCAGATGGAAGCAAGCATAGGACAGGCTAGAACTAGGGATGTGACAACTCACCCCCACTAAACAAAAATCTCGTCCCGAGATTCAAGTGTAGGGTAAGATGATGGGGAACGCAACCTAACACAATCTTCACGATCCAGGTTGCACTTCAAATGAACGTTGATTTGAACACCATCTTTGTCTTGATGTCTTGCTCTGAGAAATCCTGCCAACATGACATGGAGGGAAGAAGGAGACTCTAGAAGGGTCGATCTTCTTGAAGATCGAACAACTCACGGAATGAGACATAGGACCATCTCTCGGGTTGAGACACGAGATACACATCAAGAGGGGTGGAAAGAAACGGATGACGAAGGTTCACTAGGTGGACAATAATTCCACACTTAAGAAGGTGGTAAACGATTGTCAACGTAGCGAGGAGTTAAGTTGACATGACACCATAATGATGCACCTTAGGGAAGGTGACTCGAAGATATATCCCCTTAAGTGGCAAAAAGAATTACCTTTGATATAGAGATCATTGAGACTCTCTATATCAGCCTAAGGCAAATCACAGCAATCGATTGGCGGGGGTCGGTAGAATGGCATACTCGGACTTGGATGATGTGGATTACCTTGTTGAAGACAACGTAATGGATGAATTTGCTTACCACCGGAAATGGAAGAGACCCATGGTAGAATGGCACATTGGCGGTGCAAGCTAGGAACAAAATGCAAATGCTGGGAATGATTCTGGTAAATGGGGAAGAACCCAACAACAGAGAGTGAATTCACTGTTTGAAAAGATCATAGCATTGCCGAGGAAACTGAGAGCAATCCCAGTTAGTGCCGATGATAACACGTAGCGCTTGTGCGTGCTCTCAAGAACTTGAGCATTTCCATATTCATCAAGGTTTTACCAACATCCGTGTCAAGGATCCTGGCAACACAACTTGCTACCACGATGAATGATGATGGATGATGCAGATGCAAAGGAAGATAACACTTCTCAGATTACACCTTAGCGAAGCCAAGGAACAAAATCTGGATGATCGACCGAGAGACATTTAGCACTCCGCTTCTAATGTTCTCCTTGATGTGCTAGTGTAACCCATTCATAGAAATGATCTGGTATCTAGAACATCAAGTAAAGGTCGGACTTCGGGAACACAAAAATCCATAGGGGCAACTAGGGGGTAAACCCTACGAAATCCCTATGGGGAGGTGGCCAACTTCATCAATCAAGATATTATAATAACAGGTCTTCCGGCTGGGTGTGTTGGGCACGACATCCACTTTACCGGTTATTGCGCGACCAATATTATAGTTCTTGGGGAAATGTTCCAACCATCATATCTGCCTGAGATTCAGATCTGGTTGGTGTCAGAATATTCCAGACCCATCGAGTCTAGGAATAAAAATGAAGGTTTGCAACACAAATCGACGAGATGACGTTGCGGGATTCTCGGGAGATGAACTACGATAGCAAGCTCCAAAACATGAGTTGGTTCTGCTACTAACATGTGAACACGTTGTCCCAGACAAGCATGACCACATAGTAGTCTTATAATAAAACACTACCGAGTTCAGGAGGGGGAACCATCAACGAGGGTATCGAAGTCCTTACATAAGTTCGGATTAGCTCTTATGAAGGAACTCCTTCTCCTTGAACAAATCAACCAGTGGCTTGGTGTGCTAGGGATACATATAGATTGAAGGTTGCAAGTCTTCAAACCACAGCATTCTTCGCACGTGTGCATGACTGATTTGGAATGATTCCAAAGAAAGCAACATTGACTTTCTCGAATCCACAGCGGCAACTTGCATCAGATGCACATGAATTAAAGGAAGTCACTACCTTCATCCAAACATATGCTTCATGAGCTAGCATGAACAAATGCTTTCAAAAATTTCCAACACTAGCTTAATGCTCAACAAAATCATGGAGGAGATAAGGATGTTGTCAATGGGCTCAACAACAATTCATCCGGGTTTCCTTTTAAAAGGAATTCCATAGTTAAGTGAACACGGTGATAGCATTGGTCAGACCAAAGATGTAATGGTGTATGCTCGAGGGATCAACCACGAATAAGACAACATTACGAGCATCATTGGTACTGATTTGATTTGACGATGGCCCACACTCAAATCAAAGGATTGATAAGACAATAGGTCCAACAACTGATCACAGGGACCAATCGATGAAGATATCATCTTTCTTCAACACACACTACACAAGAATATCCCTTTGGAACGAACTAAGTCAGACAAGCTTTTATCTTCCAACTCTCCAAGTTGTTGTCCAGCTTAACCAACTAGCTCAGGGATATCTAACACCGATTCTTGGAAAGAAGGTGGTTCATAAGAAACCAACTTGATCACGGGCTCAACATAACGGTCAGGTGACGACCTGGTGATACTTCCGAGAAGACATTCAGAAAATCACGAACCACCGGTATGTTACTAAGCTCGAGAACAATCTCGCTTTTGAGGGCAAGACGATATAATCAAATGAGTGAGGACTTGACAAGATCCTAACTCATCAATCGAAGGGTGCACCGAAATAAGAACTAGGTAGCACGATAAATCTTAGAAGGATGATTCAAAAACCAACATGCTAAGAATGAAATTATTATCCTTTAACTACCAAGCAACGAGGTTGCTGGGAGTATTGATTTCACACATCACAATTCATTTGTCAGTATTCCGGTTACATCAACACGAGGGCCGAGGAATGAACAGTGATGGCAAGAAGTATCACTGTACCAAGAGTTCATGGGATGGTGTGCAATTCCTATAACAATCCCGATATAAAGATGGTAATACTCCAAGGTAGAACAGAACAAAAGCTGGATTAGCAATTTGATCTGCGGAGCACAACTTCTTTGACCCAATCCTGGATATGGAAGAGGTACTAGAGTTTGTTTCTCCTAGTCATTCTGCGATAGAATGGCTTGACGGACCGCAAGAGTAATAGGCATCGATAAACGAACGCACGCATACTCTTGACTATCAATTGATAGACGAGGGTCAGAATGCAACTAAAGAGAACAACTCAAAGGAACATATAATTTTCTGAGTTGTGGATGCATAGATTAGTATGTCGAACCAAGTTCAACATATTTCTTCCGGATAACCCATGCAGAAAGGTAGAACTGGCAGAGTCACGATTTATGAATGGAGAACTCCTCAAGAATAATCCTGTTGTGATATTTCAGTTCAACGAGGAACTTCTGCCATAAGTAGTTCATGGTATCTGGAAGAAGAAGATACCACGGACTTCAAGGATTATCGCAAAGGTTACTAATATCCTAAAGGCGCTAGCAATTACTATCAACATGAAGTAAGTAGAGTGAATCTCGGGTTCAAGAACCCAGGAATAGAATACCTACTACTAAGTAGCATCACGGGATGCTTTCGAGAATGATGGCCAGAATCATCACACTGGGAACACAAATCATGGCTAAATTACTAGATGATCCCCTAAGACACCTAGGGTCATAATAATATCTCCAACATATATGTCAAGGTAACGGAGTACCTCAATTCACTGATTAGTGTGGTTAATCTGGCCCATGGGAACATTGAAACGGGAAGAAAAGGATTTGCAAATGCATCCGACTATTTAGAAACCTGGGATGACTCGGACAGCATAACGGCTGTAAATGCTCAGAAAAGATTTGAGACATTCACAAAAATGGTGGCATAACCACTCAGAAACACAATATCAAGGTTTTGAGATCAACAGTTAACGTACGGAAGTAGAAGAAACTGAACTCAAGCTTAAATCCAACAATCTATAAGTCTACAGATTAGTACACGTGATCCTGATAGGAAGAAGAGATAGCCTAGTTCTTAATCCCCGTAGAAGAGAAGATGATGTCTCAGATCAGAAGGCCATGAGGTATAAGGAGTAAAAAGAGCCTTACGTTCCATCCCACAATCAATTCCCTTATATAACTAAAGAATTTCTAGACTCAACTTCGACCAGTTTGGCTTGGTAATCCTACAGGCAGTCAAGCTCTGATACCAACGCTGTCAGGACCCCGACTCAATGCCACATCGATCTAGCATGTAACACCTCATATCACTTTGTGGCCTCACGCACGGTATTCCCACGGGTGTCGTCTTACCTTTGCCCGGGACCGTTTGCGCCTTTTGGCACACGTATATGATAGTGTCGCTAGCATCCATATGATAAGGAGCCCGAGCTGACATGGCTAGTCGTAAACCCAAAGTGGCACTAACTTACAGGGACAGGCATCCGTGACCCAGCATCGAACGTGTCGGTCATCAGCGAGTGAATCCAGGCTGTAGCACTGGGCTAGCAGGACTCCGGAGAACCGGGCTGTAGCGGGCTAACAGGACTCCGGTATTCATCGCGTGACATTTCCCCGAAGGGACAGACACAGGAACGAAGAAGGACACATGCCGGCCAGCCTAAGTGTTTCGGAGTAGTAGCAGGCTACCATGGCTCGGTGGAAACACTAGGAGACATTTCCCAGTAAGAGAGGCTACTAAAGATAAACAACTAGATAGTCAGATCCCACACATACCAAGCATTTCAATAACACACACACAATATGCTCGATATGTGCAATACAACATGGCATCACAAAATGACTCTACGACTCAGTAGTTTATTCAATAGGCTCCGAGGAGCGAGATATTACAACATGAGTCTCATGACCCAACAATCAGAGCATACAAGTCAAAGCACATGCGGAAGCTTAACATGTCTGAGTACAGACATCTATAAATGAAAAAGGCTGAGAAGCCTGACTATCTACCAATCCTGCCGAGGGCACAAGATCGTAGCTGAGGTAACAAGCTAAACGTCGAAGTCCAAGCGGAACTACTAGTGAGACTGAAGTCTCTCTGCAAAAACATAAAATAGGCAAACGTGAGTACAAATGTACCCAGCAAGACTTACATCAGAACTATCTACATATGCATCATTATCAACAAAGGGGATGGTGGAGTTTGACTGCAGCAAGCCAGCTTTGACTCGGTGGCTATCCTGAACTACGACTGCAAGTAACTCTTTTGAGGTGGCGCACACGAGTCCACATATTCACCATATCAATACAGCACTATGGATCCGCTCCCGTCTCCCTACGAGAACGCCATCCATAGCACTCACGCTTATCTTGCGTATTTTAGAGTATCCACTTTCACTTGTCTATGAACTGATATAAGCAACCCAGAAGTCCTTTACCGCGGACACGGCTATTCGAATAGATGATGTTAACCCTGCAGGGGTGTACTTCTTCATACATGTTTCCACCACTTAGCGTCTGCACACGACATGTGCTCGGCAGACTTCAAGCGAAAGCCGACGTGGGTGTAGACCACGACCTACCTAAACACTCAAGTCTCTAGTCCAAGTTTATCGCCTATTCGGGTTCCATCCATGAGGAGATCCGGCCGGAGTTTCGCTCACAGCCCCAAACGATGTGAACAGGGTTCCCGAGATACCAAACGGGCATCCGGTACACCGTGCCACGTACCTACCGCATCACAGCCCACCCCTACGGTCAGCGCTGTCCACGGCCTCCAGTAAGCTACAAACACCAGAAACTACTTGCAACTCCTGGACAGAGGACAAGGGTGAATAAGAAGTCGAGCGGGGTCATATTTCAGGGCCCAATGTATGGTAGTAACTGAATCATGGATCACAAACACAGAACTCAGTTCCTGAGGACGGCTGCAATGAGACAACCCACCATGTACTCCTACATGGCCTCTCACCGCTATCTTTACCAAATCGTGTTCACACACTTAGCTCACACACAGTAGGACATGTTCACACACCTCTAATTCATCCCCGATGAATCAGACCTGACTCAACTCTAAGCAGTAGCAGGCATGACAAACAAACATGAATGAGTAGGCACAACAGGGCTCAAACAACTCCTACTCATGCTAGTGGGTTTCATCTATTTACTGTGGCAATGACAGGTCATGCAGAGGATAAAGGGGTTCAACTACCGCAGCATGTAACAGTTGAATCGGTGTTGTCCTAATGCAGTAAAAGAGAGCAGGAGCGAGAGAGTGGGATTGTATCGGAATGAACAAGGGGGTTTTGCTTGCCTGGCACTTCTGAAGATAACATTGAGTCTTCATCAGTGTCAACGATCACATCATCGGTATCACGTCTATCGAGAGGGGACAAATACCGGCAACATAGAAGGGAACACAATCAATGCAATGCACAATATGATGCATGATCATGACATGGCAAAATGAATGTGTTTTGGGCTAATGCAACTAGCAACAGATTAAATGAAGTTGGTTTGAATACAAGATTCAAATTCAAACTCCATATGTGATTATTCTAATGCCATTTAATTGATTTGTGCTAAACAGCAGCTATAAGTTGTTCTAACATGCATGAAAATGGTACAGATGGATTCCTTGAATTTTTCTGATAATTTTTCATATATAAATTATTTAATTTGGAGTTACGGTTAATTTTCTATGATTTATTGAAGTTTTAGCTATTTTTTGGAATTTCCTGATTATTTATAAAATAAACTAAATTCCAGAAAAGGAATATTGCGTCAGCATGACGCCGGGGTGACGTCAGCAGGTCAAAGGCGTCGACCAGGTCAAACCTGACCAGTGGGGTCCACTGGTCAGTGACCCAGTCAACTAACCAAGTTAGTTAGCCCTAACTAACTTAGTTAGCCGGGCGGGGCCCGCATGTCAGTGGCCTATCTAATTAGCTAACTTAATTAGTGTTAACTAATCTAACACCTAAACTAATTAACAGGGGCTGGCCCCACCTGTCATCGACCCAGGGGGGTTCTGCCGTGGTCAAGTGGGTCAACCCCACCGGCGTCTAGCCACCGGCAACGACCAGACGCGGCGGAGGCTCGGGAATCGCCCACAGGGCACGGTTTAGGGCGCGGATGGGTTCTACGGCGAGCTGGGACTCGTGCGCATCCAGCGGTGGCGGCGAATGGAGCTGGGGTGGCCCGAAGCGACGGCAACTACGACGCGGCGGCGGCCGGAGTTCGGGCGACCACGGGTTTGATGCTGCAGAGAGCAAGCGGGCTAGTTTTTGCGCTAGGCATGCTCTATGGAAAACTACGAACGCGCAGGGCTCACCGGGGTGACCAAATGGTCACCGGAGCTACGCCGGCGGCGAGCTCGGCGGAGGTGAGCTTCGGCCATGGCGGAATCGGTGCTAGAGGATGCGCTAGAGGAAGGGAACAGGGGGGAAATGGAGAGGAGCTCACGTAGGGATTAGCAGAGTCGACGACGAGGTCGGGGAAGCTCTGGATGACGCGAATTTACGGCGGCGATCTCCGGGCACCGGAGATGAAGACGACGACGTTGGCGACGAAGCAAAGCCCTCCGGCTCGTTTCCTTCGGCTTGGGGATGTGGTGCTCGATTGCGGAGCTGCTGGGCACGGTCACGGGACGAGAGGTGGTCGGTGGTCATAGCTACGGCGAGCGGCGCTCTCAGGTGCGTTCGGTGACGAGAGGGAGGGAGAGCAGAGGAGGAGGAGGGGGTCCAGAGAGCGAGGGAGAAGTGAGAGGGGGTCGGGGGCTGCGTGGCGTCGCGGGAGGAACCAGGGGAGGAGGAGGCAGCCAGGCAGGGAGGAGGTGGCCGGGGTGCGTGGCCGCGTGCGCCGGGCGCGTGCCCGTCCTCCTGGCAGAGGAGGAAGGCGACAGGGGGGTAGCGGTGGCGGGCTGGGCCGCTGGGGGAGCTGGGCCGGCCAGATGGAGCTGGGCCAGGTAAGCGCCAGGTAAGCTTTGCTCTTTTTATTTTTTTCTGTTCTGTTTATTTAATCTTTTGCCACTGTTTTGAAATAAAACAAATTCAAAGACAGTGACAAAATTCCCCTGAACATTTTATTTAGCACAATGGAATTATACCAAAGCACATAAAAATGTTTCAGTTATTTGAACATATGTTCAGTAATATTTGGATATAAGTTCAAATTCAAAATAGTATTGATTTAAATTCAAAGTCCCAAAATAAATCCTTTTAAAATGTTCATTATTTTTGGTTTGGATCAAAACCCTTGCCAAAAATACTAAACATCTAAGAAGAACATTTTGGAACAATGAATGAGATTTTAGGGTTTTTGCCCTTCTTTTGTTTAGGGTTTTGAGGCTTCTGACTTCCTCAGTTCAGGTTTCAAAAATTTAAACATGATGCTCAGATGGAAGCAAGCATAGGACAGGCCAGAACTAGGGATGTGACAGGTAGGCCGTCCCCTCCCCTGAACCCAACGAGAACGTCGTGTTCGTCTCCCACTTCCTCCGAGGTCTAGGCCTTGCTCTGGATCCTTTCGTCAGGGGTTTGATGTTTTATTATGGGCTAGATTTCCATGATCTAGCTCCGGACTCCTTTCTTCATATCACGACATTTATTGTTGTGTGTGAGGCCTTCCTCCGGGTTACCCCTCACTTTGTCCTGTGGCTCAAGACCTTTGAAGTAAAGCCGAAGATGATCGAGGGGCAACATGCAGCGTGTGGAGGTGCCTCAATACGCAAGATGACAAGAGATCCATGGCCCAAAGGTTCCATTCCAGAGGTGTCTGAATTGTGGCAACATGAGTGGTTCTACATCACGGCTCCTAGAAGTGCCAAGTGGGCGGCCGCCCCTGTTTTCCGCTCGGGCCCTCCACCACAACTAATGTCATGGATCAGCAGAGGTCTAAGGTGGGGTCTAGCCAAGGACGTGCCTATACTGCAAAGCCGCATTCGAGATCTCTTCAATGTAGATTTTAGTTTGGTTGCGGTAATACAAGTTATGCTGGTCCGTCAAGTCCAGCCTTGCAAACGCTGGCCCCTTCGCTTGTGGGAGTTCAATCCCGAGGGACCGCGTGTCATTCAAAATTTCCTCGGACTGACGCACGAGGAGATGTACAAGTCATTCTTCAGACCTCAGGTAGAGTGTCCGGAAATCATCGAGGACGTGGGCCTGAGCAGTAACCGCGCCGCCGAACAGGTAAGGAATCTTCCGGCCGAACATACTATCTCTCATTTGTTACGAAGTTATTTCTGAGAGTTTGCTTTTTGACCAGGACTGGATAACAAAGGCAAAGTTGATTCGGTGTTCGGCCCCCCTTCCTAAGGGTTTGGACAATTTGGTATTGGAAAAGATGCTCCAGGTCGCACCTTGCTCGGAGCCCTTGAAGGAAGATACTGGGGAGGATAATACGGGCGGACGCGGGCCCCTAACGCTGCCCACTCTAACCGAGGGAGTGAGCGTCTCCATGAAGGAAGACGACCAGAGGAGGAAAAGGACTGCGCCCGGGGATTCGGAAGCCGAAGCTTCCAAACGGGAGAAGAAGTCTCCCACAGAGGGTCCTACCTTGGGGGGGCGCTTTTGCCGCACAAAGTCCGCGGGGGGATCAATTCTTCAGCGAGTCGTAAGTGACCCTAAATATTTTAATAGTACAGGTATGCCCTCTTTTTCTTCTGAGAAAATAACCATCGCATTTATTTTTGCAGTTCGGGCCTTATCCCCTCTCAAATGAGCTCATCTTCGGGGGATCTTCTTCCAGAGATGATGGAGAGCGAAACGCCTCCGCCGGACTCCTCCACTCCGGAAGCGGGCGACGCCGAAGTGTCGTCGGGGAGGGCCTCTCCGAGTCTGGTGAGGCCAGAAGATAATCCCATTGACCCCGAAGCTCCCAGTGTCCGGCTCCCGAAGAGAGCAGACAAAAGGGTCCGACACCGTCTGGTGTGTGATCGGATGTTCTTAGGGGGTTGGTGGGGCGAGCGGCCATCTCAGATGAACACCGTATGCTGATGAATACGGTGATGGAGAGAATCTCATCCGCCGAAAGCGGATTGCATGAAGCTTTTATGAGTCTACTAACAGGCTTTGAGGTACGTAAAATAATGTATGATAGTCCTGCACATGCTAGGTGTGCCCTGTGTAGATAGTAGCCCCTGAGACTCTGGTTGTCATCGGAAACGACGACGAACAGAGGATCATATTCCTAGGTAATAACCATACTGCCTTTATGTGCAGGTGATGGAAGCTCCGGTGGCTAGCCGGACTAGCGAGTTTGCCCATTTAAAATGGCAGTTGGATGCGGCAGACGCCGACATCGAGCTTGTTAACAAAAGGCTTGACGAGGCATAGGGTAAGTGTCATTATCTGGTAAACGCCACATAGTAAGAGCAGCATGATGTCAGTATCTTTAATATGTTGTGACTGTAGATGGAGCTGCCACTGTTGAAGCCTTGCGGGCAGAACTTGCCCGAGCCAAGGAACAAGCGAGGTTTGGTAATGTGGCTGCTTTGAAGGCGGCCGAAGAGTTGAAAGCCGAGAAGGCCGTGCATGGCGAGAGCCGAGATAAGATGGCCATAGAATTAAAAGCCGCCGCCGACCGTTGCCGGGTTCTTGAAAAGGAAAACTTAGTGAAGGCATCGGACCTTGAGAAGGCTGCTGCGACGAGAAAAGACATCCGCTCTGCTATGAGGGCGAAGAAGGAGGAGCTACGGGAAGCCGGGGATATTGTAGCTGGGAAATCCTTTATGTTGCGGAGGAAGTTCGGAGATCCACGGTATGCCCCTCTGGATCGGCTGTGGAGTTCGGAGGATGTGTATATGGATTTGGCGGCGAGCGCTGCCGATGCGGTCAAGTACTTCCTGGGTCAGACAGACCGTGAAGTGGACCAGCTATTTTGGACACAATTCCATTCTCCCGAGCGTCCGCTTTCAGTGACTGACCAATTAGCCGAATGGGCCGAACTGAATAGGTTGTCTGGACGCGCCATGAGGTCTGTTGTGGATCAGCTATGGCCGGAAAGGCCAAAACCGAACAACTATTTCAGCTTGGTGCAACAGTTCCTTGATGTGGTGCCGCGCATTAATGCGATGAAGAGGTCAGCGTGCATAGAGGGCTCATGGATGGCCTTTGCCCGTGTTAAAGCATACTGGGCGGAGATGGATGCTACCACTGTTGCAGCACGGGATTCGGCCATAGGCCGAATGGCTGCTGAGCACTACTTTGAAGAAGTTCTTGAGGGTGCTCGTTTGATAGAGACCCAGTGCTCAAAAAATATTATGTTTGAGTGATATGTAATCTTATTGTAAGCGAAATGCTTTTATAGATTTTTATAAGGCTATTTTTATACTTTTGCCTAAAAGTAATATGATGCCTCCTGGGCGGCCGTTTATGTATACATGTGTATAACCTGAAAGATTGCAGCCGTTGGATTCAACCCCCACGCATATAATGCGGAGGTGCTCGCAAAAAACACGCGTTCACACTTAACCCAATGTCTTGGTCCTATTAAGGAGGTGATAGCGGGGCGAGCGAGGCAACCGGACTATAATGCTTAGCACTTTCACTTAGCCATAGGAGTTTGACAGTGGGGCTACTAGATAGCCCCTGGTGGCTCCACACTTTCCCGATTCCGGGGTGCGTACATGCCTGGCCGGAAAACGGCCCTTCTTTAAGGCGGAGGAATTCTAACGTTCCAACAGGTCATCGAGTGGTTGACCAGTCTCACGCTATATCATGACAGTAAGTTTTCGGCTTTCTCTACTGAGGTGCTCGTCCGGATGAACCAGGGCACAATCGCAGTAGTTCTCCTGGTGCTACCTTAGCCGGTAAAGCAGAACGTAAGACACCAAAACACAGGAGTCGGGCAAACCCAACATTTGACGAAAGACAATGATTCAGAGTTGATGCATATAGGGCCAAACTTGCGACGCCGAACACTCCCTAAGGTATTCGGTCTTTATGGTATAAACCGGGCCTAAATAATGGCCTTTGTAAGAAGCCCCTTGTGTCCAGGTACGTGCATTTTTCTGGCGTGGCCACATGCCAAGACGTCAGCATCAACAAGAGACAGTAAAAAAGGTTTACGCAGGGTCTTAATCTAAAAAGAATCCTTGGGGCGGGTCCCTGCTGCACGTCTGCGCCTGTGTCTCCGTTGTGCCGTATCCTGGATGGGTGTAGCACGATGATCGTCTGTAAAAGAGAGGAATTTAGGTGAAAAAGTTGTCGTGCAAAAAGGATAGTTTTTAAAGAAACCATGTATAATTCAAGATGAGAAAAAATTGCCACTTGTCTGCGCGCGTTGAGCCCCTTGTATTGACAAATAGGGGTGTGACACTTTATTCGGTATAAATAGCGGCGTTGGACTTGATTAGTTGTGTCTGAGGTCTTGACGACCTATTGGATGCTTTCGCTGGTCCGGGCGCCTTTAGTGTGCGGCTGCCAAGGCAGCCGCACTCTCTTCGGCGCGCAGAGATCGCTTGATATTTCCTTTCACTGAAATGATGCCACGTGGACCGGGCATCTTGAGTGTGAGGGAGGCGTAGTGTGGTATTGCATTAAAGCGAGCGAAAGCTTCACGTCCGAGCAGTGCTTGATAGCCACTTTGGAACCGAGTGATGTGGAAGGTTAAATGCTCGCGACGGAAGTTATCGGGGGAGCCGAATATAACTTGTAGTAGGAGGGAGCCCGTACAATGAGCCCCTGGGCCTGGCGTTACTCCTTTAAAGGTAGTATTGCTCTGGCGAATTTTTGTTGGGTCTAACCCCATCCCGCGGATTGTATCCTGATATATTAGGTTTAGACTGCTGCCCGCGTCCATCAAGACTCGTGTGAAGTGATATCCGCCAATTACTGGGTCTAATACCAGGGCAGCCCATCCTGCGTGTCGGATACTTGCTAAGTAATCGCGATGGTCGAAAGTGATCGATTGAGACGACCAGTGGCAGGACTTCGCGGTGACAGGCACTTGGGTATATTTTCTTGGGAGTGCCGCGTTGTTTTTTCCCTTGATCACGTGCAACACGTTTACTGTTTTGACTTCTGGTGGAAATTTCTTTTGTTCCCTAGTGTCTTGCTTGGGAGGCTCGTCCTCGTCTTCACTTGGTGTATCCTCCCCCTTGTGTACGACGTTGAGCTTGCCGGACTGCTTGAAGACCCAACATTCTCTGTGGGTATGATTAGCAGGTTTACCAGGGGTACTATGGATCTGACATACTTGGTCCAGAATTTTGTTGAGGCTGGACAGTTCATCCCTGGTGCCTTTAGAGGGCGGCTTTTGCTGACCTGGCCGAGAGCTTTTGAATCCGACGTTCACTGTTGTGCCCTTCATGCTGTCTTCTTTATTCCGGCGTTTGTTATTGCTGTTGCGCCGTGATTTCCCGTTTCCATCTCTAACTTCGGATGTACTGGGGTCGCTGGTGCTGCATCTGGCTAGCCAGCTGTCCTCACCCGCGCAAAAGCGGGTCATGAGGTTTGTTAATGCGGCCATCGTTCTTGGCTTATTTTGGCCGAGGTGTCTGGCGAGCCATTCTTCACGGATGCTATGCTTAAAAGCTGCCAAGGCTTCGGCATCCGGACAGTCGACAATCTGGTTCTTTTTAATAAGAAACCTGTTCCAAAGCTTTCGGGCTGACTCTCCGGGCTGTTGAGTTATATGACTCAAATCGTCCGCATCCGGGGGTTGGACATAAGTCCCTTGAAAATTTGCCCGAAAGGCGTCTTCGAGCTCTTCCCAACTTCCAATGGAGCTTTCGGGGAGGCCTTTAAGCCAGTGACGAGCTGGCCCTTTGAGCTTGAGGGGTAAGTACTTGATGGCGTGGAGATCATCTCCTCGAGCCATATGGATATGAAGGATGTAGTCCTCAATCCAGACCCCACGTTCTGTTGTTCCGTCGTATGCCTCTATCTTTATGGGTTTGAATCCCTCTGGAAATTCATGGTCCAGCACCTCATCGGTGAAACATAGGGGGTGTGCGGCACCCCTGTAGCTAGGTGTACCGCGTTGTTCGGATGTTTGTTGTGTTGCATTGTATGTTGGGGCGCGCTTGCGTGGTCCATAGATGGATCTTGTTGTGCCGTCCTTTGGGTGCGAGCCCTCGCATGGGTCGCGTGTTGTATTGTGAGTGGCGTTGTATGCCGCTTTGTGTTGGTAGAGGGGTCGTCTATCCGGCCAGGTGGCTGCTTTGATATTTGGTTGTGGGGGGTTTGAGGCCTCCTCATCGAATTCAGGTAGCAGCTTCCGCTTTGGGTAGCTCTTGGAGGGGCGATTGTCGCCGTACCTCACTGTTGTGTTGAGTATTTTACTCCATCTGATTTGGAGTGTGTCTTGCGCAGCCTTGAGCCTTTGCTTCTGTTTTTAAGACTTCTCGCAGTGGCAACAAGCCTTTTACGGGCATTCTGCTGCTCTGGGTGCCTGTCCGGCGTTATGTCGTTCGGACTATTATCCTTGATAGAATTTGTTTGTTCGGTTTGATCATCCGGATTGCCGTTGTCCGGCAGTGGTTCGCCCTGCTCCAGTGCTGGGTCTGTGTGATCGTTATTTCTGTCGAGGCGGGATTTGGGGCGGCGCTTGCGTCGCCGCTTTGACTGCTTCTCAAGGGAACAAGCCTTCGGTGTGTCCTTCCGCTCCTCGTCATCATCTTTTGGTGCGTCCACCATGTATACGTCATATGGTGAGGTGGGCGGTGGTTCTTCTTCGCCTCCCGCATCATCGTCCATACCGTCGATGTTTTCAGAGTCGAAGTCGAGCATGTCGGTTAAATCGTCGACAGTGACTACAAAGTGGGTGGTGGGTGGGTTTTGAATTTCTTCATCGTCCGTATCCCAACCTTGCTAACCGTAGTCCGGCCAGGGCTCTCCTGATGAAGAGAGAGACTTTAGTGTCTTCAGAATATCGCCGAAAGGCGAGTGCTGAAAGATGTCTGCGGCAGTAAACTCCATGATCGACGCCCAATAGGATTCGATCGGCAGGGGCGCGGAGGGTTCGGAGTCTGGAGAGGAGTCCGGCTTCTTGGAGTCACGAGTCTCGCGGAGTGCGGGGCTGGTGTTCAGCTCGATCGCCGTTGGGATCGCAGTCCCCGAGGCAGCGTCCAACCACCCATCCTCGATCGACGCAGTTGGCTCCGAATTAAGGGTCGAAGCCGATGCAGGTGCGGCCTCCAGGGCACTGTTCGGCGGCTGAGCTAGATCACGCTCGTCGTGACAGTGCGGCGCGCTTGGCAGTGGCTCGAGTCCGTCGAGGATCAAGTCCCCGCGGATGTCAGCCGTGTAGTTTAAACTTCCAAATCAGACCTGACGGCCAGGGGCATAGCTTTCGATCTGCTCTAGATGGCCAAGTGAATTGGCCCGCAGTGCGAAGCCGCCGAAGACGAAGATTTGTCCGGGGAGGAAGGTCTCACCCTGGACTGCATTGCTATTGATGATCGTAGGAGCCATCAATCCTAACGGCGACTACACAGAGGAACTCTCAATGAAAGCACCAATGTCGGTGTCAAAACCGGCGGATCTCGGGTAGGGGGTCCCGAACTGTGCGTCTAGGCCGGATGGTAACAGGAGGCAAGGGACATGAAGTTTTACCCAGGTTCGGGCCCTCTTGATGGAGGTAAAACCCTACGTCCTGCTTGATTAATATTGATGATATGGGTAGTACAAGAGTAGATCTACCACGAGATCAGAGAGGCTAAACCCTAGAAGCTAGCCTATGGTATGATTGTTGTTTTGTATGTTGTACTACGGACTAAAACCCTCCCGTTTATATAGACACCGGAGAGGGTTAGGGTTACACAAAGTCAGTTACAATGGTAGGAGATCTACATATCCGTATCGCCAAGCTTGCCTTCCACGCCAAGGAAAGTCCCTTCCGGACACGGGACGAAGTCTTTAATCTTGTATCTTCATAGTCCAGGAGTCCGGCTGAAGGTATAGTCCGGCCATCCGGACACCCCCTAATCCAGGACTCCCTCACCCAAGCTTAGGCTCTTGCCACTCCTTGTTCCAAAATCCATCAAATCTTTACCCAAAAACTTGAAAACTTCACAACACAAAACTCAACAGAAAATCTCATGAGCTCCGTTAGTATAGAAAACAAACCACCACATTAATGTACTATAATGAACTCATTCTTTATTTATATTGGTGTTAAACCTAATGTATTCCAACTTCTCTATGGTTCATACCCCCGATACTAGGCATAGATTCATCAAAATAAGCAAACAACAGACGAAAAACGGAATCTGTCAAAAATAGAACAGTCTGTAGCAATCTGGAAGTTTCGAATACTTCGGTGACTCCAAACATCCTGAAAAATTAGGAAGTCCTAAATAATTTGTATATTGATATACTTCAGTTGGAATTGGTATTTTATCGCTCTATGGTAAAAAATGAAAATTATTCTCGTGAGCGCAAACTTTCTGTTTTTTTCAGCAAGATCAAATAACAATCACCCAAGAAGATCCTAAAGGCTTTACTTGGCACAAACACTAATTAAAACATAAAAAACACAATCACAACAGAGGATAGATGATTTATTTACTACTAAACGAAAATAAAATTGGGTTGACTCCCAACAAGCGCTATCGTTTAACGCCCCTAGCTAGGCATAAAAACAAGAATAGATCTAGGTATTGTCATCTTTGGTAGGCAATTCTTCAATTGAACACTTATAACCCTTAGGAGGTTCTTTGTTTTTGCAAATGATCAAACTCCTAGGTATGAAATCAAGAAATTCATTTGTAGCAAAAGGTTCCTTAATGATATCTAAAAAGTTGGTGAGAACACTTATTGATTTGAGATCTTCATTTTTCTTACTAGAAGATTCACCCTTATTTTTAGGAACATAGATAAATTTGGTAACTTTGGTAGGAGGAGGATTTGAGGTGTTTTTAACGGCATAAAAAGCGTACCCCAAGTTGGTAATAATTTCTTCAACTTTATCAATTCTAGTGGAATCTCGATCTATCTTTTCATTGGCTATGGGTTCCTTTTCCTTAAGAATTTTCAGAGTAACTCCTACCTTAGATCCATATTGAGTAATTTGGTTGTGGATCTTTTTATCCAAATTCTCAATTAACTCTACAGTGGCAATTTTATTTTCAATAATATCAAGCCTTTGCATCACATGTTCCAAAGTTAGAATAGTTCCATTGACCAAAAGAGGTTGTGGGCCTAACAAATCTATCAAAGCATTATAAGAATCAAAAGTATGGCTTCCCAAGAAATTCCCTACGGCGATGGTGTCAAGAACATATCTATACCAAGGAGTGATGCCTACGTAAAAATTGCAAAGAAGAATGGAAGTAGATTGATTTTTAATAGATCTATTATGAGCATTGCAAATTCTATACCAAGCATCTTTTAGGTTTTCTCCATCCCTTTGTTTAAAATTAAGAACTTCATTATCGGGAGTGTTAACAATGATAGGAGAACTAGCCATGAGGGCAAATAAACGATCTAACACACGGACACACAAGAGGCAAGCGAAAAGAGATGAACGGAAAAGTGTGAACGAAAAAGAGGCAAATAAAATGGCAAAGGTGAAGTGGGGGAGAGGAAAACGAGAGGAAAATGACAAATAATGTAATGCAAAGGATAAGAGTTTGTGATGGGTACTTGGTATGTCTTGACTTGAGCGTCGATCTCCCCGGCAATGGTGCCAAAAATCCTTCTTGCTACCTCTTGAGCATGCGTTGGTTTTCCCTTGAAGAGGAAAGGGTGATGCAGCAAAGTAGCATAAGTATTTCCCTTAGTTTTTGAGAACCAAGGTATCAATCCAGTAGGAGACTACATGCAAGTCGCCAAGTACCTGCACAAACAAACAAGAACCTCGCAACCAACACGATAAAGGGGTTGTCAATCCCGTCACGGTCACTTTCGAAAGTGAGATCTGATAAAGATAATAAGATAAATATTTTTGGTATTTTTGTTGTATAGATTGGAAAGTAAAGATTGCAAAATAAAATAAATAGTAGACTAGAATTGTAGGTCGGAAACTTATATGATGTAAAGTAGACCCGGGGGCCATAGGTTTCACTAGTGGCTTCTCTCAAGATAGCATATATTACGGTGGGTGAACAAATTACTGCCGAGCAATTGATAGAAAAGTGCATAGTTATGAGAATATCTAGGCATGATCATGAACATAGGCATCACGTCCGTGTCAAGTAGACCGAAAATATCCTGCATCTACTACTATTACTCCACACATCGACCGCTATCCAGCATGCACCTAGAGTATTAAGTTCAGAAGAACAGAGTAACGCATTAGGCAAGATGACATGATGTAGAGGAATAAACTCAAGAAATATGATATATACCCCATCCTTTTATCCTCGATGGCAACAATACAATACGTGTTGGTTCCCTTTCTGTCATTGGGATCGAGCACCGCAAGATTGAACCCAAAGCTAAGCACTTCTCCCATTGCAAGAAAGATCAATCTAGTAGGCCAAACCAAACCGATAATTCGAAGAGACTTGCAAAGATATCAAATCATGCATATAAGAACTCAGAGAAGAATCAAATATTGTTCGTAGATAATCTTGATCATAAACCCATAATTCATCGGATCTCTACAAACACACCGCAAAAAGTATTACATCGAATAGTCCTCCAAGAACATCGAGGAGAACTTGGTATTGAGATCCAAAGAGAGAGAAGAAGCCATCTAGCTAATAACTATGGACCCGAAGGTCTATGGTAAACTACTCACACATCATCGAAGAGGCTATGGTGTTGATGTAGAAGCCCTCCGTGATCGAATCCCCCTTCGGCAGATCACCGAAAAAGGTCCCCAAATGGGATCTCACGGGTACAGAAGGTTGCAGCGGTGGAAAAGTGGTTTTGTGGCTCCCCTGGATGTTTTCAGGGTATAAGAGTATATATAAGCGAAAGAAGTAGGTCGGTGGAGCTAGGAGGGGCCCATGAGGGTGGGGGACGCGCCTACCCCCTGGGCGCGTCGCCGTACCTTGTGGCCGCCTCGTTCCTTCCTTGACCTCCACTCCAACTCTGCTGGATTGCGTTTGTTCCAAAAAAGATCCTTGCGAATGTTTTGTTCCATTTGGATTCCGTTTGAGATTCCTTTTCTGCGAAACACTGAAATAGGCAAAAACAACAATTTGCACTAGGCCTTCAGTTAATAGGTTAGTCCCAAAAATAATACAAAAGTGCATAATAAAGGCCATTAAACATCCAAAATAGATAATATAATAGCATGGAACAATCAAAAAATCATAGATACGTTGGAGACGTATCAACTACCACCTTCCCACAAGGCCTTCCGAGCGTTTCTCCTGGTTTATCAAATACTCCGACTACAGTTTCGCTATGGTGGACACCACCAATGATCTAAAAGTGCTCAAGGTTTTGGACTTGAAATGCCCGAATCTTGTCAACATCCAACACCACTACAAGGTCTGGGGCAGCAACAAAAACAAACTGAATCCCCTAGTTGACCTCGCCTCGACCATCATCGACCCCTACTACACGAAGATGAAGGAAGAGAGCAATAAGGACAAGAACGCCTGGCACAGTGTGTGGCATGAGAGACTGGATGAACAACATGTCAAGTACTTGGCCATGGACGCGTACACAAGCTACGAGATGTACATGAGGATCGTTGACATGAGGAATTGTCTTCTTCCTAACCCAAATGAGGGATCACGCCACATAGCAGTGGCGGGAGCGTCACAAGAAGCGCTACAAAAAAAGAAACATTCGTGGCATTTTGGGCCGAACGGATTTTTTTCTGTCATACATATGACACTTCTATGACGATAATTGTGACAAAACCCGGTATCATCATAGATGTGGTGGGCTCCTACTTCTATGACAAAAAATCATGGCAGAAAATGGGCTTTTCATCCTGGGCGGGCTGGAGACGCAGCTGCATGACATTCTTTGGGCCGTCCATGACGGAAAAAACCGTGGTAGAAGCGAGGGGGAGGAAAATTACGGGGAGTTCCCGGTTACAGTGGGAGGTCGGGGGCCGAGCGATGCGCGTTTCTCTCGTACACGTACGCGTGTGTGTGCGAGGCGTTGTCTCTAACTGAACCCGAGCGCGTTGGGCTCTAACTGAACCCGAGCGATTGCACTACAGGCTACGCGTTACTGAACCCGAGCGATCGATCAATGGCTGTTAACTGAACCCGATCGAGCGATTCCTTTGCTACTGCTGCTAACTGAAGCC
>NC_041384.1:361517655-361604811 GCF_002162155.2 Triticum dicoccoides | reverse complement strand
CTGGATGAACAGTAGACGGTGGAGGGGTGCCCGTGGAGGGGTGGTTGAACAGGACCCCGTGGTGTGGAGGGCTGGATGAACAGTAGACGGTGGAGGGGTGGTTGAACAGTAGCCGGTGGAGTAGCGCGTGGTGGAGGCTGGATGAACAGGAGCCCGTGGAGGCTGGAGGAGGTCGATGGTGGAGATGAACAGTATCCCGTGGAGTCCCATTTTGCGGTACGCCACACCCCTCTTGATGAACAGGACCCCCGTTTCGACCGTAGCGCTCCAACACAAGTCCGTTTCCTCCGTTTTGCGGTACGCCACACCCCTCCTGATCAACATGACCCCCGTTTTGACCGTAGGAGGTCCGTTTCCTCCGTTTTGCGGTACGCCAGACCCCTCCTGATGAACAGGATCCCGTTACAAACGTGGCCGGTCAAACAGAAGGCCGTTTCCTCCGTTCTGCGGTACGCCAGGCCTTGTTTCCATCGCCTGTTCCTTCCAAGCCCTCCCGATGAACACAACGCATTCCGTTGCCTCCCCATAAAAACGACGCATTCCGTTGCCTCCCCATGAACACGACGGCGACGTTGTTTCTCCATTCTGACCCAGCCATGTACACAAGCCCTGGCCATACGTATGCACGAGTAGGCGTTCGAGACCCCGCCCATATGTACACATATGTGGCTGTATTTTCTTTCTTGCACCCTGGCCGCTATACGTACGTGTACATGCTACGTGCGCGCCTCTACTACGACACGTGCGCGCCTCTACATCGAACAGTATGTACGTACACGTTCGTGACCGGAATGACAACGCTACGCTCGCTTCAACCAGGTGGGTCCCGACTGTCAGGCACTTCCTTGCCTGCGAAGATGTAGCTGGTGGGTCCCAGCAGTCAAGGGGCGAATCGTTTTGTTTTTTTTGCCCGGACGCACTTCCTTGTGTGCAAAGATGTAGCTGGTGGGTCCTAGCAGTCGGGGGCCTGGTGGGTCCCAGCAGTTAGGGGGGCGAATCGTTTTTTTTCCGAACGCACTTCCTTGCATGCGAAGATGTAGCTCGTGGGTCCCAACAGTCAGGGGGCGAATCATTTTTTTCACGAAATACGGTGGCCCGTCCGGTGGGTCCCCGCTGTCAGGTGGAGGAATAATTATTTTGCACGTAATAAGGAGGCACTTCCTTGCTGCAGCCATGGACCCAGCTGTCAGCCTCTCCACGTACAGTCCACGTCCGATGGAAGCCGTTCCTTGACCACGTTGACCACGCCGCGCCGAGAGCAGCAGGGCGGTGGACGACGACGAGGCCTAGGAAGGGTACGACGTGGAGCTAGGGAAGACGCGGAAGTGGATGCCCACGCGTAGAGGAGTACGAGGGCACTGGTTCGCTGCGGTGTGAGGCTGCCATCGCCGTAGAGTAACAGGGGGTGTGGGTGAGTAGAGGGATGGCCTGGCCAGCGGTGGGAGTAGTAGGGTGCGGTGAGGCCTCCGCCGCATCGCAGCCGGCCACGGGAGGCAGGAGCACGAGGCACGACCGGCGCTGGTTTGGGCGGCTGGAGCAAGAAGTCCAAAGGTTGAAGAAGCACTACGGCCGTTGGATGGACATCGTATGGTCACTAGAGCTAGAATCGTGCATATTGACTAAGTTGACAAAGCCCTCCGTCCCCGTCAATTTAGTAGGCCCACAAGTCAGCCTGCCACTATACAGGGGGAGTATTCATTTTTTTGTGCGTAGTAAGGAGGCACTTCCTTGCATGCGAAGATATAGCTGGTGGGTCCGAGCTGTCAGCGGCGGTAACATTTTTTCGCGAAATGCAGAGGCCCTTACGGTGGGTCCCTGATGTCAGGTGGATGAATCATTATTTTGCGCGTAATAAGGAGGCATTTCCTTGCGTGCGACCGTGGACCTAGCTCTCGGCCTCTCCACGTACAGTCCACTTCAGATGCATGTCGGTCATTGACCATGTTAACCAGGCCGCGCCAAGAGCACCAGGGCGGTGGACGACAGCGAGGCCTAGGAAGGGAATGACACAAAGGCAGGGAAGACTCGGCAGTTGTTTCCCACACGGAGGGGAGTATGACTGTACGAGGGTTTTGAAGGAAATATGACCTAGAGGCAATAATAAAGTTATTATTTATTTCCTCATATCATGATAAATTTTTATTATTCATGCTAGAATTGTATTAACCGGAAACATAATACATGTGTGAATACATAGACAAACATAGTGTCACTAGTATGCCTCTACTTGACTAGCTCGTTGATCAAAGATGGTTAAGTTTCCTAGCCATAGACATGAGTTGTCATTTGATTAACGGGATCACATCATTAGGAGAATGATGTGATTGACTTGACCCATTTCATAAGCTTAGCACTTGATCATTTAGTTTGATGCTATTGCTTTCTTCATGACTTATACATGTTCATATGACTATGAGATTATGCAACTCCCGTTTACCGAAGGAACACTTTGTGTGCTACCAAACGTCACAACGTAACTGGGTGATTATAAAGGTGCTCTACAGGTGTCTCTGAAGGTACTTGTTGGGTTGGCGTATTTCGAGATTAGGATTTGTCACTCCGATTGTCGGAGAGGTATCTCTGGGCCCTCTCGGTAATGCACATGACATAAGCCTTGCAAGCACTGCAACTAATAAGTTACCTGTGGGATAGTGTATTAAGGAACGAGTAAAGAGACTTGCCAGTAACGAGATTGAACTAGGTATTGAGATACCGACGATCAAATCTCGGGCAAGTAACATACCGATGACAAAGGGAACAACGTATGTTGTTATGCGGCCTGACCGATAAAAGATCTTCGTAGAATATGTAGGAGCCAATATGAGCATCCAGGTTCCGCTATTGGTTATTGACCGGAGACGTGTCTCGGTCATGTCTATATTATTCTCGAACCCATAGGGTCCGCACGCTTAACGTTACAATGATAGTTTCATTATGAGTTTATATATTTTGATGTACCGAAGATTGTTCGGAGTCTCGGATATGATCACAGACATGACGAGGAGTCCCGAAATGGTCGAGACATAAATATCGATATATTGGACGGCTATATTCGGACACCGGAAGTGTTTCGGGTGATTTCGGAGAAAACCGGAGTGCCGGAAGGATTACAGGACCCCCCAGGGGAAGTATTGGGCCTTAGTGGGCTTGAGGGGAGAGAGAGGGTAGCAGCCCAGGAGGTGGCGCGCCCCCTCCCATGGGGAGTCCGAATTGGACTAGGGAAGGGGGGGGGGGCGGCCCCTCTTTCCCTCTCCCTCTCCCTCTCTTTCCTTCCCCCTTCTCTCTTCCTAGTTGGACTAGGAAAGGGGAGTCCTACTCCTACTAGGAGGAGGACTCCCCCCTCCTTGGCGCTCCCCAAGGGCCGGCCGGCCTCTCCCCCTTGCTCCTTTATATACAGGGGCAGTGGGGCACCTCTAGACACACAAGTTGATCTTCGTGATCGTTCTCTTAGCCGTGTGCGGTGCCCCCCTCCACCATAATCCTCGATAATATTGTAGCGGTGCTTAGGCGAAGCCCTGCGATGGTAGAACATCAAGATCGTCACCACGCCGTCGTGCTGACGGAACTCTTCCCCGACACTTTGCTGGATCGGAGTCCGGGGATCGTCATCGAGCTGAACATGTGCTAGAACTCGGAGGTGCCGTAGTTTCGGTGCTTGATCGGTCGGGCCGTGAAGATTTATGACTACATCAACCGCGTTGTGCTAACGCTTCCGCTTCCGGTCTACGGGGGTACGTAGACAACACTCTCCCCTCTCGTTTCTATGCATCACCATGATCTTGTGTGTGCGTAGGAATTTTTTTGAAATTACTACGTTCCCCAACAGTGGCATCCGAGCCTAGGTTTTATGCGTTCATGTTATGCACGAGTAGAACACAAGTGAGTTGTGGGCGATATAAGTCATACTGCTTACCAGCATGTCATACTTTGGTTCGGCGGTATTGTTGGATGAAGCGGCCCGGACCGACAGTATGCATATGCTTACGCGAGACTGGTTCTACCGACGTGCTTTGCACATAGGTGGCTGGCGGGTGTCAGTTTCTCCAACTTTAGTTGAACCAAGTGTGGCTACGCCCGGTCCTTGCGAAGGTTAAAACATCACCAACTTGACAAACTATCGTTGTGGTTTTTGATGCGTAGGTAAGAACGGTTCTTGCTAAAGCCCGTAGCAGCCACGTAAAACTTGCAACAACAAAGTAGAGGACGTCTAACTTGTTTTTGCAGGGCATGTTGTGATGTGATATGGTCAAGACATGATGCTAAATTTTATTGTATGAGATGATCATGTTTTGTAACCAAGTTATCGGCAACTGGCAGGAGCCATATGGTTGTCACTTTATTGTATGCAATGTGATTGTGCTGTAATACTTTACTTTATCACTAAGCGGTAGCGATAGTCGTGGAAGCATAAGTTTTGGCGAGACGACAATGATGCTACGATGGTGATCAAGGTGTTGTGCCAGTGACGATGGTGATCATGACGGTGCTTCGAAGATGGAGATCACAAGCACAAGATGATGATGGCCATATCATATCACTTATATTAATTGCATGTGATGTTTATCTTTTATGCATCTTATCTTGCTTTGATTGACGGTAGCATTATAAGATGATCCCTCACTAAATTATGAAAGTATAAGTGTTCTCCCTGAGTTTGCACCGTTGTGAAAGTTCTTTGTGCTGAGACACCACGTGATGATCGGGTGTGATAGGCTCTACGTTCAAATACAACGGGTGCAAAACAGTTGCACACGCGGAATACTCAGGTTTAACTTGACGAGTCTAGCATATAACAGATATGGCCTCGGAACACGGAGGCCGAAAGGTCAAGCGTGAATCATATAGTAGATATGATCAACATATTGATGTTCACCATTGATACTACTCCATCTCACGTGATGATCGGACATGGTTTAGTTCATTTGGATCACGTGATCACTTAGAGGATTAGAGGGATATCTTTCTAAGTGAGAGTTCTTAAGTAATATGATTAATTGAACTTAAATTTATCATGAACTTAGTACCTGATAGTATCTTGCTTGTCTATGTTTGATTATAGATAGATGGCTCGTGCTGTTGTTCCGTTGAATTTTAATGCGTTCCTTGAGAAAGTAAAGTTGAAAGATGATGGTAGCAATTACACGGATTGGGTCCGTAACTTGAGGATTATCCTCATTGCTGCATAGAAGAATTACGTCCTGGAAGCACCTCTAAGTGCCAAGCCTGCTTCAGGAGCAACACTAGATGTTATGAACGTCTGGCAGAGCAAAGCTGATGACTACTCGATAGTTCAGTGTGCCATGCTTTACGGCTTAGAACCGGGTCTTCAACGACATTTTGAACGTCATGGAGCATATGAGATGTTCCAGGAGTTGAAGTTAATATTTCAAGCAAATGACCGGATTGAGAGATATGAAGTCTCCAATAAGTTTTATAGCTGCAAGATGGAGGAGAATAGTTCTGTCAGTGAACATATACTCAAAATGTCCGGGTATCATAATCACTTGACTCAATTGGGGGTTAATCTTCCTGTTGATAGTGTCATTGACAGAGTTCTTCAATCACTGCCACCAAGCTACAAAAGCTTCGTGATGAACTATAATATGCAAGGGATGAATAAGACTATTCCTGAGCTCTTCGCAATGCTAAAAGCCGCGGAGGTAGAAATCAAGAAGGAGCATCAAGTGTTGATGGTCAATAAGACCACCAGTTTCAAGAAAAAGGGCAAAGGAAAGAAGAAAGGGAACTTTAAGAAGAACGGCAAACAAGTTGCTGCTCAGGAGAAGAAACCCAAGTCTGGACCTAAGCCTGAAACTGAGTGCTTCTACTGCAAGCAGACTGGTCACTAGAAGCGGAACTGCCCCAAGTATTTGACGGATAAGAAGGATGGCAAAGTGAACAAAGGTATATGCGATATACATGTTATTGATGTGTACCTTACTAATGCTCGCAGTAGCACCTGGGTATTTGATACTGGTTCTGTTGCTAACATTTGCAACTCGAAACAGGGGCTACGGATCAAGCGAAGATTGGCTAAGGACGAGGTGACGATGCGCGTGGGAAATGGTTCCAAAGCCGATGTGATCGCAGTCGGCACGCTACTTCTACATCTACCTTCAGGATTAGTATTAGACCTAAATAATTGTTATTTGGTGCCAGCGTTGAGCATGAACATTATATCTGGATCTTGTTTGATGCGAGACAGTTATTAATTTAAATCAGAGAATAATGGTTGTTCTATTTATATGAGTAATATCTTTTATGGTCATGCACCGTTGAAGAGTGGTCTATTTTTGATGAATCTCGATAGTAGTGATACACATATTCATAATGTTGAAATCAAAAGATGCAGAGTTGATAATGATAGTGCAACTTATTTGTTGCAATGCTGTTTAGGTCATATCGGTGTAAAGCGCATGAAGAAACTCCATACTGATGGACTTTTGGAACCACTTGATTATGAATCACTTGGTACTTGCGAACCATGCCTCATGGGTAAGATGACTAAAACGCCGTTCTCCGGTACTATGGAGAGATCAACGGATTTGTTGGAAATCATACATACAGATGTATGTGGTCCAATGAATGTAGAGGCTCGTGGCGGATATCGTTATTTTCTCACCTTCATAGATGATTTAAGCAGATATGGGTATATCTACTTAATGAAACATAAGTCTGAAACATTTGAAAAGTTTAAAGAATTTCAGAGTGAAGTTGAAAATCATCGTAACAAGAAAATAAAGTTTCTACAATCTGATCGTGGAGGAGAATATTTGAGTTACGAGTTTGGTCTACATTTGAAACAATGCGGAATAGTTTCGCAACTCACGCCACCCGGAACACCACAACGTAATGGTGTGTCCGAACGTTGTAATCGTACTTTATTAGATATGGTGCGATCTATGATGTCTCTTACCGATTTACCGTTATCGTTTTGGGGTTATGCATTAGAGACGGCTGCATTCACGTTAAATAGGACACCATCGAAATCCGTTGAGACGACGCCTTATGAACTGTGCTTTGGCAAGAAACCAAAGTTGTCGATTCTAAAAGTTTGGGGCTGCGATGCTTATGTGAAAAAGCTTCAACCTGATAAGCTCGAACCCAAATCGGAGAAATGTGTCTTCATAGGATACCCAAAGGAGACTGTTGGGTACACCTTCTATCACAGATTCGAAGGCAAGACTTTAATTTCTAAATTCGGAGTTTTTCTAGATAAGGAGTTTCTCTCGAAAGAAGTGAGTGGGAGAAAAGTAGAACTTGATGATGTAACTATACCTCTTCCCTTATTGGAAGTAGTACATCACAGAAACCAGTTTCTGTGACACTTACACCAATTAGTGAGGAAGCTAATGATAATGATCATGAAACTTCAGATCAAGTTACTATCGAACCTCGTAGATCAACCAGAGTAAGATCCGCACCAGAGTGGTACGGCAATCCTGTTCTGGAAGTCATGCTACTAGATCATGATGAACCTACGAACTATGAAGAAGTGATGGTGAGCCCAGATTCCACAAAATGGCTAGAAGCCATGAAATCTGAGATGGGATCCATGTATGAGAACAAAGTGTGGACTTTGGTTGACTTGCCTGTTGATTGGCAAGCAATTGAGAATAAATGGATCTTCAAGAAGAAGACTGACGCTGACGGTAATGTTACTGTCTATAAAGCTCGACTTGTTGCAAAAGGTTTTCGACAAGTTCGAGGGATTGACTACGATGAGACCTTCTCACCCGTACCGATGCTTAAGTATGTCCGAATCATGTTAGCAATTGCCGCATTTTATGATTATGAAATTTGGCAAATGGATGTCAAAACTGCATTCCTGAATGGATTTCTGGAAGAAGAGTTGTATATGATGCAACCAGAAGGTTTTGTCGATCCAAAGGGAGCTAACAAAGTGTGCAAGCCCCAGCGATCCATTTATGGACTGGTGCAAGCCTCTCAGAGTTGGAATAAACGCTTTGATAGTGTGATCAAAGCATTTGGTTTTATACAGACTTTTGGAGAAGCCTGTATTTACAAGAAAGTGAGTGGGAGCTCTGTAGCATTTCTGATATTATATGTGGATGCCATATTATTGATTGGAAATAATATATAATTTCTGGATAGCATAAAGGGATACTTGAATAAGAGTTTTTCAATGAAAGACCTCGGTGAAGCTGCTTACATATTGGGCATTAAGATCTATAGAGATAGATCAAGACGCTTAATTGGACTTTCACAAAGCACATACCTTGACAAGGTTTTGAAGAAGTACAAAATGGATCAAGCAAAGAAAGGGTTCTTGCCTGTGTTACAAGGTGTGAAGTTGAGTAAGACTCAATGTCCGACCACCGCAGAAGATAGAGAGAAAATGAAAGATGTTCCCTATGCTTCAGCCATAGGCTCTATCATGTATGCAATGCTGTGTACCAGACCTGATGTGTGCCTTGCTATAAGTCTAGCAGGGAGGTACCAAAGTAATCCAGGAGTGGATCACTGGACAGCGGTCAAGAACATCCTGAAATACCTGAAAAGGACTAAGGATATGTTTCTCGTATATGGAGGTGACAAAGAGCTCATCGTAAATGGTTACGTTGATGCAAGCTTTGACACTGATCCGGACGATTCTAAATCGCAAACCGGATATGTATTTTTACTAAACGGAGGAGCTGTCAGTTGGTATAGTTCAAAACAAAGCGTCGTGGTGGGATCTACATGTGAAGCAGAGTACATAGCTGCTTCAGAAGCAACAAATGAAGGAGTCTGGATGAAGGAGTTCATATCCAATCTAGGTGTCATACCTAGTGCATCGGGTCCAATGAAAATATTTTGTGACAATACAGGTGCAATTGCCTTGGCAAAGGAATCCAGATTTCACAAGAGAACCAAGCACATCAAGAGACACTTCAATTCCATTCGGGATTTAGTCCAAGTGGGAGACATAGAAATTTGCAAGATACATATGGATCTGAATGTTGCAGACCCGCTGACTAAGCCTCTTCCACGAGCAAAACATGATCAACACCAAGACTCCATGGGTGTTAGAATCATTACTGTGTAATCTAGATTATTGACTCTAGTGCAAGTGGGAGACTGAAGGAAATATGCCCTAACGGCAATAATAAAATTATTATTTATTTCCTCATATCATGATAAATGTTTATTATTCATGCTAGAATTGTATTAACCGGAAACATAATACATGTGTGAATACATAGACAAACAGAGTGTCACTAGTATGCCTCTACTTGACTAGCTCGTTGATTGAAGATGGTTAAGTTTCCTAGCCATAGACATGAGTTGTCATTTGATTAACGGGATCACATCATTAGGAGAATGATGTGATTGACATGACCCATTTTGTTAGCTTAGCACTTGATCATTTAGTTTGATGCTATTGCTTTCTTCATGACTTATACATGTTCCTATGACTATGAGATTATGCAACTCCCGTTTAGCGGAGGAACACTTTGTGTGCTACCAAACGTCACAACGTAACTAGGTGATTATAAAGGTGCTCTACAGGTGTCTCCGAAGGTACTTGTTGGGTTGGCGTATTTCAAGATTAGGATTTGTCACTCCGATTGTCGGAGAGGTATCTCTGGGCCCTCTCGGTAATGCACATCACATAAGCCTTGCAAGCATTGCGACTAATAAGTTAGCTGCGGGATGATGTATTAGAGAACGAGTAAAGAGCTTGCCGGTAACGAGATTGAACTAGGTATTGAGATACCGACGACCAAATCTCGGGCAAGTAACATACCGTTGACAAAGGGAACAACGTATGTTGTTATGCGGTCTGACCAATAAAAGATCTTCGTAGAATATGTAGGAGCCAATATGAGCATCCAGGTTCCTCTATTGGTTATTGACCGGAGACGTGTCTCGGTCATGTCTACATTATTCTCGAACCCGTAGGGTCCGCACGCTTAACGTTACGATGACAGCTTCATTATGAGTTTATATATTTTGATGTACCGAAGATTGTTCGGAGTCTCAGATATGATCACGGACATGACGAGGAGTCTCGAAATGGTTGAGACATAAAGATCGATATATGGGACGGATATATTCGGACACCGGAAGTGTTTCGGGTGATTTCAGAGAAAATCGGAGTACCGGAAGGGTTACCGGAACCCCCCGAGGAAGTATTGGGCCTTAGAGGGCCTGAGGGGAGAGAGAGGGCAGCAGCCCAGGAGGTGGCGCGCCCCCTCCCATGGGGAGTCCGAATTGGACTAGGGGAGGGGAGCGCGGCCCCTCTTTCCCTCTCCCTCTCCCTCTCTTTCCTTCCCCCTTCTCTCTTCCTAGTTGGACTAGGAAAGGGGAGTCCTACTCCTACTAGGAGGAGGATTCCCCCCTACTTGGCACGCCCCAAGGGCCGGCCAGCCTCTCCCCCTTGCTCCTTTATATACAGGGGCAGGGGGGCACCTCTAGACACACAAGTTGATCTTCGTTATCATTCTCTTAGCCGTGTGCGGTGCCCCCCTCCACCATAATCCTCGATAATATTGTAGCGGTGCTTAGGCGAAGCCCTGCGATGGTAGAACATCAAGATCGTCACCACGCCGTCGTGCTGACGGAACTCTTCCCCGACACTTTGCTGGATCGGAGTCCGGGGATCGTCATCGAGCTGAACGTGTGCTAGAACTCGGAGGTGCCGTAGTTTCGGTGCTTGATCGGTCGGGCCGTGAAGACGTACGACTACATCAACCGCGTTGTGCTAACGCTTCCACTTCCGGTCTACGACGGTACGTAGACAACACTCTCCCCTCTCGTTGCTATGCATCACCATGATCTTGCGTGTGCGTAGGAATTTTTTTGAAATTACTACGTTCCCCAACAGGTTTACTGGTTCGTCTGCCATCGCCGGAAAATAACAGCAGGTGTGGGTGAGTAGAGGGATGGCTAGGCCAGCGATGGGAGTACGGTGGGGCGGTGAGGCCTGCGCGGCTGCACAGCCGGCCGCGGGGAGGAGGGAGCAGGCAGTCTCACCGGCGCTTGTTTGAGCAGTTGGAGCAGGAAGAGCAGAGATTGAAGAAGCACGAGGGCCGTTGGATGGACATCCAATAGTCACTGCTTGTGCATCAACCTTTTTTTACGAAAACCTCAAATCTGTGGAAAACAGCATACAACCCATCTGCCATTATTTCTAATAATTTTCAGCCCATTTGCTAATTCTTAAGGTTTTTTTGGAGCCCATATTCTTTTTGTTAGCATTACAGCCCAAATTATGGCCACGGTTAAAAAATTATACGAAATTTTGCATATTTCGGTGCGGTCCGAACTGTTTTTAATCCCGAAATTTTGACTCACATTCAAACTGATTTTAAAAATAAATGTATATCAATATAAAATCCAAAAAATTCTCCACGCATAAAAATTAATGTAATTTAAAATCTTGAAATGAAAAAAAGATATTTGAAACTAATTGCCGGTTTGATGTGTTTTAAAAATATACAACCCATTTCTCATTACTGATGGGCCATTTTCTCGGTCAGCCGAATGAAAGCCCTCCTCGTATTGAAAGATTTACAGCCCAACAGGCTTGACAAAGTGACTTACTTGGCAAATCACAAAAAAACTGGGCTGTGGCCGTGGACCCAGCTGTCAGCCTCTCCACGTACAGTACTCTTCTGATAGAAGTCGTTCCTTGACCACGTTGACCATGCCGCGTGGAGAGCACCACGGCGGTGGACGACGGAGAGGCCTAGGAAGGGGATGATGCGGAGCCGGGGAAGACGCGGCATTGGAATCCCATGCGGAGAGGAGTACGAGGGTTCACTGGTTCGGCTGCGGTGTGAGGCTGCCGTCGCTGCAGGGCCTGGCCAGTGGTGGGAATAGTAGGGGGCGGTGAGGCCTCCGCGGCAGCACAGCCGACCACGGGAGGCAGGAGCATGCGGCACGACCGGCGCTGCTTTGGGCGGCTGGGGCAAGAAGACCAGAGGTTGAAGAAGCACTACGGCCGTTGGATGGACATTGTACGGTCACTGCAGCTAGAATCGTTCATATTGACTAAGTTGACAAAGCCCTCCATCCCAGTCAACTTTGTTGGCCCACAAGTCATCCTCCCACTATTGTGGGTCCCAGCTAGCAGGGGGGTATTCATTTTTTTGTGCATAATAAGGAGGCACTTCCTTGTGTGCGAAGATATAGCTGGTGGGTCCGACATGTCAGCGGGGGGAACGTTTATTTCGCGAAATACAGAGGCCCTTCCGGTGGGTCCCATCTGTCAGGTGGAGGAATCATTATTTTGCGCGTACAGTCCACGGCTGATGGATGTCGTTTGTTGACCAAGTTGACCAGGCCGCGCCGAGAGCACCATGGCAGTGGACGACGGCGAGGCCTAGGAAGGGAACGACATGGAGCCGGGGAAGACTCGGCAATGGTTGCCCACGCGGTGGGGAGTATGAGGGTTTACTGGTCCGGCTGCCGTCGCCGGAAAATAACAGGAGGTGTGGGTGAGTAGAGGAATGGCCTGGCCAGCAATGAAGTAGGGTGGGGTGGTGCGGCCTATGCGGCAACACAGCCGGCCACGGGAGGCGGGAATAGGCAATCCCACCGGAGCTGGTTTGGGCGGCTGGAGCAAGAAGATCAGATATTGAAGAAGCAGCACAGCCGTTGGATTAACATCCAACGGTCACTGCTGCTAGAATCGTTTGTGGACTAAGTTGACAAAGCCGAAGTACACGTCAACCTAGTAGACCCACAAGTCAGCCTCCAAATCTGTCCCAAACAGCATACAACCCAAAATTTCTAGCCAGATTCAAATTAATTTTAAATCTAAATATACCTTAATTTAAATTCAATCAAATTTTACCCGCACAAAAACAATGAAATTTAAAATATCAATGTCACATCCCTAGTTCTGGTATGCACTAGGCTAGCCCTTCATGTGTGCATCATGTTTAAATTTCTCAGAAACTTGAAATGGGGATGTTGAAACCCTAGCACCAAATGAATTCAACTAGGTTCAAACTTAAAAATATATTTTCAATGATCCCAAAATGCCCTTTGAAAATGTTCATGATTTATGATAAAGGTGAAAACCTCTGCCATAAATGATGAGCATATTTCTCGGCCATTTATGGATTTTTGAATTAATCCATATTGTATTTGAGTTGGAGGAAATAAAAACTATAACTAATTTTACAGCTCCTAATATTTTGAAAGTAATTGTGGATCACTGGTATAAATTGCAGAGAGCTCCCACAAATAATTTCAGAATTTATATAAATGGTTTAGTTTTCAAACTAAATCAAAACAGAGAAAAATAAATGGAAAAACAGAAATAAAGGAGAGAGAGAAAGTACCTGGTCTCACCTGTGCAGTCCACTACTGTGCGGCCCACTGGCCCAGCGCCAGTCGTCGTCCTCCTGGTGCCAGTGGACAGGGCGCGTGCCCGACGCGCGCTCGCTCCCCGCGCGCCATGCCACCTACCTGCCTGGCCGCCCGAGGCCAGCACGACGCCACGAAACACCTCGCCGCTGTTGTCTGGATCACGCCGACCCTCTCGTCTCTCCCCCTGCCCCCTCCCTCGTCGTTCCTCACCTCACCGACCACGCCCACCGCTGCCGACTAGCACCACCGCGGCCATCGCCTCCCCCTCGTCCCCTTGAGCAGTCTAGAAGATCCGCCTCGTCGCCCTAGTCCTCTCCGCCGAGCCACGCGGCACCGGACGCCTCGAAGCACCGACCCCGACACCTTCATCCTCCTCGGGTCGCCGGAGATCTGCCTCGCCGCCCCGCTCGCTCCGACACCTCCCCGGCCCCGCCGTCTGCACCGGACGACTCGCTATGAGCCACTGAACCTCTCCCCTCTGCCTTTTTCTTCGCGCACGCCGTGTAGCCGCTGCTGCGCGAGCACCTGAAGCCGCCGTCCGCCATGGCCGGCGAGCTCCGTGCCCCCGAGCCCTTCCGCTCCTACTAGTTGCTCCGGCGTGCTCCTGTTGCCCTTTAGGTGCTGCCTAGCACCTCCGTTCGCTCGCCTCGAGCTGCAGCACGCCGCCCGCACATAGACTTGCTCCGGCCGCGGCTGTTGTCTTTGCCGTTACCGCCGTAGTCCGCCCCGGCACCGCCCACGGCCACCACCCGACGCGCCTCATCGCTCGACAGCCGCAGAGCCCAACAGTGCCTCGAACGGTGCCCTGTAGGTGAAATCTGAGGTGCCCCGCCGCGTCTGGCCTCGCCGGCGTCGAGTCGCCGGCGGATTCGACTCGTTTGACCGGGGTTTGACCACTGGGTTGACCTCCCCTGACGTGTGGGCCCAGGCGCCTGTTTAATTAGTGTTAGGTTTAGTTAGTGTTAATTAACTTACCTAATTAGATGAGCCACTGACGTGCGGGCCCTGCCCTGCTAGTTAACCTAGGATTAGGACTAACTAAAATTAGTTAGTCTAATTACAGTGACACGCGGGACCCACTAGTCAGGTTTGACCTGGACCGTCCCCGTTGACTGCTGAACGTCACCCCGACGCAATGCTGACACAGTTAATTATTTTCTAGATTTATTCTTATTCAGGAAAATTCAGAAAATAATACCAACTTCAAAAATTCATAGAATTTAATCCGTAACTCCAAATCAAACAAATTATATATGAAAAATGATCAGAAAAATTCAATATTTCCACCTCTACTGGTTTCATGCATGTTAGAGCAACTTAACCTTGCTGTTTAGGTCAAACATGTTAATGCACTTATATGAACCCATAACTTGAGTTTGGGATTGAATCTTTGGTTCAAAATTACCCAAACCCATTTGTTGTAGTTGCATTAGGCCAACACACTCATATTGCCATGTCACATTCATGCATCATATTGTTGCATTGCATTGATTGTGTCCTTCTCTGTTTACCGGTAATCGTCCCCTCTCAGTTGGTGATGTTTCCGACGACGTGATCGATGACACCAATGAAGAACTATACTATCTTCAGAAGTGCCAGGCAAGCAAAACCCCCTTGTTCATTTCGATACAATCCCACTCTCTTGCTCCTGCTCTCTTTTACTGCATTAGGACAACAATGAATCAACTGTTACATGCTGCGGTAGTTGAACCACTTTCCTCTGCATGACCTGTCATTGCCATAGTAAATAGATGAAAACCACTAGCATGAGTAGGAGTTGTTTGAGCACTGATGTGCCTACTCATTCATGCTTGTTTGTCATCCCTACTACTGCTTAGAGTTGAGTCAGGTCTGATTCATCGGGGATGAATTGGAATGGCGATGAACATGTCCTACTGTGTGTGAGCTAAGTGTGTGAACACGATTTGGTAAAGGTAGCGGTGAGAGGCCATGTAGGAGTACATGGTGGGTTGTCTCATTGAAACCGTCCTCGGGAACTGAGTTCTGTGTTTGTGATCCATGAACAACTACTACCACTCATTGGGATCCTTAATTGACCCTCTCGACTTATTAACTTCCCTAGTCCTCTGTCCAGGAGTTGCAACTAGTTTCTGGTGTTTATAGGATATGTGTTGGCGGCCGTGCGTAGCGCTGACCCTAGGGGTGGGCTATGATGAAGTAGATACACCATGGCACGGTGTACCGGGCGCCCGTTTGGTGTCTCACGAACCCTGCACACACCGTTTGGGGCTGTGAGCGAAACTCCGACAGGATCTCCTCGCGGATGGAACCCGAATAGGCGATAAACCTAGACTAGAGACTTGTGTGGTTAGTCAGGTCGTGGCCGACTCCCTCGCCAGGCTTCCGCTTGAAGGTTGCCGAGATACACGATGTGTACATGGTGGTAAGTGGCAAGAGCGTGTGTGAAGAAGTACACCCCTGCAGGGTTATAAATGATCTATTCGAATAGCCATGTCCACGGTAAAGGACTTCTGGGTTGCCTATAACAGTTCATAGACAAGTGAAGGTGGATACTCTAAAATGCGCAAGATAATCGTGAGTGCTATGGATGGCGTTCTCGTAGGGAGACGTGGGCGGATCCATAGTGGTGTATTGATAAGGTGAATATTTGGACTCGTGTGCGCCACCTCAAAAGAGTTGCTTGCAGTCGTAGTTTAGGTTAGCCACTGAGTCAAAGCTGGCTTGCTGCAGTTAAACTCCACCATCCCCCTTTATTGATACCGATGCATATGTAGATAGTTCTGATGTAAGTCTTGCTGGGAACATTTGTACTCACGTTTGCCTATTTTATGTTTTGCAGAGAGACGTCAGTCTCGCTAGTAGTTCCGTGTGGACTTCGACGTTTAGCTTGATACCTCAGCTACGATCTTGTGCCCTCGGCAGGGTCTTGTAGATAGTCAGGCTTCTCAGCCTTCTTCATTTGTAGTTGACTGTACTCAGACAAGTTAAGCTTCCGCATGTGCTTGTTGCTTGTATGCTCTGTATGTTGGGTCATGAGACCCATGTTTGTAGTATCTCGCTCCTCGGAGCCTAATGAATAAATACTTTGAGTCGTAGAGTTTTGCTGTGACGCCATGTTGTATTTACACATATCGAGCATATTGTGTGTATGATTGAAATGCTTGGTATGTGTGGGATCCGACAACCTAGTTGTTTATCCTTGGTAGCTTCTCTTATGGGGAAATGTAGTCTTGTGCTTCCATGAGCCATAGTAGTCCACTACAACCCGGTTCACCGGAGTCCTGCTAGCCCAACACTACTGCTCCGGAACACTTGACTGGCCGGCATGTGATTCACTTCGTTCCTATGTCTGTCCCTTCGGGGAAAAGTCACGTGGTGACATCCGGAGTCCTGCCTAGCCTGCTACAGTCCGGTTCACAGGAGTCCTATTAGCCCAGTGCTATAGCCCGGATTCGCACGCTGCTGACCGACATGCTTGATGTTGATTCATGTATGCCTGTCCCCGTAAGTTAGTGCCACATTGGGTTCACGACTAGTCATGTCGGCCCGGGTTCTCTGTCATATGGATGCTAGCGACACTATCATATATGTGAGCCAAAAGGCGCAAACGGTCCCGGGCCATGGTAAGGCGACACCCGTGGGAATACCATGCGCGAGGCCGCAAAGTGATATGAGGTGTTACCGGCTAGATCAATGTGACTTGGGATCGGGGTCCTGACAGCTTTGGTATTAGAGCCTGACTGCCTGTAGGATTACCAAGCCAAACCGGTCGAAGTTGTGTCTAGAAATGCTTTAGTTATGTAAGGGAATTGATTGTGGAAGGGATCGTAAGGCTCTTTTTACTCCTTTACCCTATGCCCTTCTGATCTGAGTCATCCTCTTCTCTTCTACGGGGATTAAGAACTAGGCCTTCTCATCTATCTATCAGGATGACAAGTTACTATGATAGAGACTTATAGGATTGATGGATTCAAGCCCTAGTTCAGTTCCTACTACCTCCATCTGATGACAGTTGATCTCAGAACCTTGATATTGTGTTGTTGAGTGGTTATTCCACCATTTTGCTGGATGTCTCAAATCTTTTGGAGCATTTACAGCCGTTATGTTGTCTGAGTCATCCCAGGTTACTAAATAGTCTGATGCATTTGCAAATCCTTTCTTTCCGTTCCCGATGTCCTTTTGGTCAGAATAAGCACACTAACCGGTGCGTTGAGGTACTCTATTGCCTTGGTATATATGTTGGGGCTATTATTATGACCCTAGGTGTTTTAGGGAGTCACCTAGTAATCTAGCCATGTTTTGTGTTCCCAGTGTGATGATTCTGGCCGCCATTCTCGAATGCATCCCGTGATGCCATTTAGTTAGTAGGTATTCTATTCCTGGGTTTTGAGCGCGAGTTTCACTCCACTCACCTCCTGTTGATAGTGTTTGCTAGTTCCTTTAGGATATTAGTAACCTTTGCGATAGTCCTCGAGGTCCGTGGTATTTATTTCTTCCAACTACCATGAACTATTTATGGCAAAAGTTCCTCGTTGAACCGAAAGATCACAACTAGAGTACTCCTGAGGAATTCTCCATTCATAATTGTGATTCTGCCAGTTCTACCTTTCTGCATGGATTATCTGGAAGAAACCTGTTGAACTTGGTTCGACATATTAATCTATGCATCCACAACTCAGAAAGATATATGTCCCCTTGAGTTTTTCCTCTTCATTTGTATTTCGACCATCATCTATCAATTGATAGTCAGGAGTAATTGTGCATCCGTGTTTATCAATGCTTATTATTCTTGTGGTCCATCAAGCCATTCTATTCCGGAATGACTAGGAGAAACAAGCTCCAGTACCTCATCCATTTCTAGGATTGGGTCAAAGCAGTTGTATTCCGCAGATCAAATGCAATCAAGCTTTTGATTCTGTTCTACCCTAAAGTATTACCCACTTTATGTCAAGAATATCGTGGGAATTGCACCATCTCTTATGAATTCTTGATGCAGTGATACTTCGCACCATCATCATTCATTTCTCGGTCCTCGTGTTGTTGTAACCAGAATGCCAACAAGTGATTGTGATGTGTGAAATAATACTCCTAGCAACTAGTTGCTTGGTAGTAAATGGACAATATTCTCATTCTTAGCGTGTTGGTTATTGAATCATCATCTCTAAGACAGATTGTGCTACCTAGTCCTTATTTCTAGAGCACTCTTCGATCAAGGAGTCAGGATTGTGCCAATCCTTGCTTATTTGATCATATCATCTTGCCTGAGAAGCAAGATTGTTCTCGAGCTTAGTAACATATCGGTGGTTCGTGATTTTCTGACTATCTTCTCGGAAGTAACACCAGGTTGTCCCCTGACTGTTATGTTGAGCTCGTGATCAAGTTGGTTTCTTGTAAATCACCCTATCAGTGTCAAAACCGGCGGATCTCGGGTAGGGGGTCCCGAACTGTGCGTCTAGGCCGGATGGTAACAGGAAGTAGGGAACACGGTGTTTTACCCAGGTTTGGGCCCTCTTGATGGAGGTAAAACCCTACGTCCTACTTGATTAATATTGATGATATGGGTAGTACAAGAGTAGATCTACCATGAGATCAGAGAGGCTAAACCCTAGAAGCTAGCCTATGGTATGATTGTATGTTATGGTTGTTCTCCTACAAACTGAAACCCTTCGGTTTATATAGACACCGGAGAGGGTTAGGGTTACACAAGGTCGGTTACAAAGGAGGAGATATCCATTTCCGTATTGCCTAGCTTGCCTTCCACGCCAAGTAGAGTCCCATCCGGACATGAGACGAAGCCTTCAATCTGGTATCTTCATAGTCTAACAGTCCGAACAATGGAGATAGTCCGGCTCTCCGGAGACCCCCCAATCTAGGACTCCCTCAGTAGCCCCTGAACCAGGCTTCAATGACGATGAGTCCGGCGCGCAGTATTGTCTTCGGCATTGCAAGGCGGGTTCCTTCTCCGAATACATCACAGAAGAATTTGAATACGAGGATAGTGTCCGACCCTGCAAAATAAGTTCCACATTCCACCGTAGAGAGAATAATATTTTCGCAGATCTAATTTGCTGGCTTGTTTTGGCAGCATGACGTTATGTCATGGCCCGGTGATTATTCGAACAGTTTCTTTTAACCAGCCCCACACATAATGCGAGGCAGTTTTTCGACACGTCTTGTCAAAGCTGAGATTGTGTCCCCTTATTACGGGATTCTCATCAATACGGGCGTGGGTAACCCAACCACGCCATCAATTGCGGCGCTTGGGGGATAGGCGAGTTTTACCAGGCAAGTGGGGACGCTTAACTTCGTCCGCCCATATAAAGGGATAAGGATTCACCTTTCTATCCACGCCTTCTTCCTCCTTTGCTCATCCGTCTTCGCACACTCGAGCACTAGCGCCCAAGTCCGCACTTCCCACCTCGACCTTCTCCAATCATGTCCGGAGCGGGAGGCAAGTGGATGGTCTCCTCCATCACGGAGGAAAACATCAAGAAACTCAGGAGAGCCGGATACCTGCCCGACGACATTGCGCACCGGCTCCCAGATGAGGGACAACTCATTCCCACTCCCAGGCCCCATGAGAGGGTAGTATTCCTCCACCACTTCCTACGCGGACTAGGGTTTCCCCTCCATCCATTCGATCGTGGTCTCATGTTCTACTACGGGCTGGACTTTCATGATCTGGCCCCGAACTTCATCCTCAACATCTCGGCGTTCATCGTCGTGTGTGAGGCTTTCCTCCGCATCCGGCCCCACTTCGGCATGTGGTTAAAGACCTTCAATATCAAGCCGAAGGTGGTACGAGGCCAACAAGCAGAATGCGGCGGAGCCATGGTGGGTAAGATGCCCAACGTCATATGGCTCGAAGGCTCCTACGTGGAGACAATAAAGGGATGGCAGTGGGCGTGGTTATACATCACCGAGCCGCGCGACGCCAAATGGGCGGCAGCCCCCGCGTTTCGATCCGGATTCCCTACACGGCTCACTTCCTCGAAAGAGAAGGGCTTGTCGTGGGGTTCATCAGTGGAGGTGGACGGACTCCAGAAATGTATCCAGAGTATGGCGAGCAAGAAGCTCAAGCTTGTCAACGTAGTCCAAGTTATGCTCATCCGCCGGATCCTCCCGTGTCAACAACGGGATTTTACCTTATGGGAGTTCAACCCGGCCTAGCACCAGACTCTGAGCGAGCTCTTTGATATGACACACAAGGACGTCTAGAAGGTGCTGTTCAAGGGCGCCGAGGTCCCTCCTTCTCTTGCCGAGGACCGCGGACTAAGCGCAAAGCTCCTAGCGCATTCGGTGAGTTTAATACGTCCCGTAAGACATTTATTTTTCCCAGCTTAATTATGTGCGGGGTCTAATCTCCATGCCTTTGATAGGACTGGGTGGAGATGGCGAGGCAGATTAACTGTCCGGCCCCTTTGCCCGAAGACACTGCAAGTGCTCTTCTGACGGAGATGCTGACTTCGGCTCCTTACAAGGTGCCGGAGAAGACCAAGAAGGCCAAGGGAGCTCGAAAGAGTTCCCGACACCAGGTGTTATCGGACTCATCATCCGATAACTCTTCGGCACACTCTTCCCCTGAAGACGAGGAGGAAGAAGAAGATGCTCCCCCTCCAGGCGGGGGAGACAAGAAAAGGAAGGCCGCCCCAACTGGGGAGGCCGAAGTGTCCAAGAAGGGGAGGACTCTCCTTCCGGACAGTTCCACCGCCGCCAACGAGGGCGAGGATGAGTGGTTGCCCTGGGCCAAGCCCCCGGGGAGATCGTAAGTATTTGGATACCAGAGTAACTCATAACTTCTTTGGTCGCACTGCTTTCCCTAACGCCGAATATGATTATGCAGGCCGCCGCGAACCAGCATTGATGTATCATCGGATGGCTCCCTAGGCTCGTCAGACATGGATAGCGACCCAATCCCGACCGCCACCTCTCCTCATCCTGCCAACGACGCTGAGGTGTCATCTCAACAGGCACCAGATCGAGGGGAGATAGTCCCGGAGGCGCCTCAAGGCGACCTTCTGGACTCCGGGAGCCGAGGGGACGGGGCCCCTGAGGGCTCCGAGTTCGGCCCTCAGCCGAACACCGCGCCGGAACCTCCAGTGGTTGCAGGCTTGGGCAGGCGGCCTCCTTCTAAGAGGGGCAAGACGCCTGTGCCGGTGACCTCTGTCCATCCAGAGGCGCCGGACAGTCTGCTGGAAGCGCTTCGCAGCGCTTCCATCGACGAGGAGCACCACACTATTATGAGTGCGGTGATCCAGAAGGTTCAGTCCGCCAAGAGCGGATTGACTGAAGCTTGTGCCAGCCTTCTAACAGGTTTCGAGGTAAGTGTTTTAAAATGTAGTAGAAATATTACCGCATAGATAGTAGCCCCTGATGCTCTGTTCGGTGTTCACAAAGAAAAGCCGAACAGAGGATCAAATAATATCGCAGGAGTCTAATATAAGTATGTCGATATGCATATGCAGGCTTCGCTGCTGGCGTCCACCGCACTGACTGCGGAGATCGCCGTACTGAAGCAGGCCCTCGAGGGGTCCCGGAAGGAGCCCGGCCTTGTCAAGAGGCAGCTCGAGGAGAACAAGGGTAAGTAATACCCCGTCTATAGATGTGTATGTATATAAAAAGGACACAATTGCGAAATGACAGGATCATTGTATGTTTGCCAGGGTCCACGACCGAGGTGGCGACCCTGAAGTGAGCGCTAACCCAGGTCGAAGATGAAGCGGCCCAGGAGCGCACCGAGCGAGAAAAGCACGAGGCTCGGGTGGGCGAGGTGCAGCAAGCGCTGCAGGCTCTCGTGACAAAGCACGAGGCGTTGGAGCTTGACTTGAAGACATGAGAGTCTGAGCTTGCTGCGGCCCTTGAGAGCGCAAAGAGTGCCAAGGCCGAGGCCCAGAAGGCCCTCCAAGAGATCGACGCGATTAAGAAGATAGCGGCGGGTAAGGCTTTCTATATTCAAAGTAAGCATGTAAAAAGTAAATTACTGAGTACTTACCCGGATCCGGATCTCTTCAGGAGCATTCGCAGATTTGCCCTGCAGTGTGTTCGATGCCGCACAATTTTACCAGGCCGAGGACGGAAGCTCGACGGAGAAGCTGTTCTGGTCTCAGTATGCTGAGGCCGAACATCTGGTGCCAATGAGCGACCAGCTGAAGCAGATGGTCGAGCTACATAAGGCGGCCGATCAGGCCATGAAGAGCTTTATAGTCCGGCTGTGGCCTGGCGATGCCCTTCCGAACAGCTTCTTCAGCCTGGTGAGGTGGCTTGTGGATGTCTGCCCGCGGCTGGAGGTCATCAAGCGATCCGTCTGCATTGAAGGTGCACGTTGGGCTTTCGCCCGTGTGAAATTGCAGTGGGTCAAGCTAGACGCCGTGAAGCTGATCAAGGATGGGCCACCAGAGGGCAAGGAGCACCGCCACCCCGAGATGTACTACGAGGGTGTTCTGCCGAGTTCCCGTCTTATCGCAGACGAGTGTTCGAAAGATGTAATATTTGAGTAAACTTGCTCGTTTTATCCTGTATTTATGAAAACTTGTTTCATATGCGCTATGCAACACTTGTTTGAATTTAAAATATTACCTTCTATTTGGCTGTTTATCCAATTTGAGAGATGGCTAGTCCTTGGCCTCTGCCCCCGTGCCACGAGTGCTGGGGTGTTTGGGATAAACCTGAGCACTCTTGTTCCCATATTTGGGTCCTTCGAGGGAGGTGCTCAGCACAACGAACAAGGCAACCAGACTAATAATGCTTTATCACTCTCACTTAGCCATAGAATTCTATGATTTTAAATTTCGGTGAAGCCCATGGTATTCAGAAGGCCAAATTCGGGGCGCAATACACGCCTGTAAGCCGGACAGGGCCGACCCCTCGCCTTAAGCGGCATAAGTCTTTAGGGACTCAAAAAACCTTGCCGAACAGCGACCAGTCTCTCGCCTTATCATGACAGTCAGTTTTAGCTTTCTCTACTGAGGTGCTCAGCCCGGCAGAACCGGGGCACAATCGCAGTAGTTCTCCTAGCGCTACCTTAGCCGATGGAGCGGAACGTAAGGTACCAAAACATAGGAGCCGGGCAAACCCAACATTTGACCAAAGACATGATTCAGAGCTGATGCATATAATGTTATAAGTTTGGGGTGCCGCACTTGTGAAAGTGTTCGGACTTTTCACACCACATTGTGGGGTACGTAAGCCCCTGGTGTATTGGCCGTACCATAGTGTACGGTTGCAAGGCATCATTAATGAACACACACACACACACACACACACACACACACACACACATATATATATATATATATATATATATATATATATATATATAACAAGAATGCAATAATAGTCGTAATGTCATGCATTATTTATTAAAAAATTGTGTTAAAGCAGAGTGATACAGATAGTGCGATAAGCAAAGAGTAGGACTATGTCCCTTCAAAGGGCAAGTTGAGGAATTAAATTGAATATTTCACTCGTTACTGTGATCAACTGGGAATTCCGTGGTATAACGTAGCTGTCTGCCGCCTTGGTTGCTGCATCATGTGTTCGGCAATAGTGCTGCCAGACAGTGTTCCAGAGATTAAGGTCCTGAAAGAAAAAGAAAAATAACCTAACGGGTAGCCCCTAGTGCGGTTTAGGCCGCGTCCTGGGGCGTGCCGTGGTTGTGCCCCCCTCCCCACCTGTGCCCATGGTATTTTTAGTGCGTAATTATGTACGCGCGGCACGAACTTCGCCGCTGGGCTGGGATTGGGGTGGCCGCCGGATTGCTACGCGAGCTCAAATTGCGCCAGGCGGTCTATTTGCCGATTGCCCCGAGCGCGCTTGAAGGTGTCCGGGTTTTGAAGCGCCAAACTGGTTGATTGCCTTGAGAGGCTGCTTTGCGCTTCTGCTGTGAGGGCCGCGGTGTGCTCCTCTGTTCGGAGAGAGCGCTCTGTGTTTCCATTGACTGTAATAACTCCGCGAGGTCCTGGCATCTTGAGCTTGAGGTATGCATAATGCGGTACTGCATTGAATCTAGCAAATGCGGTTTGCCCCAGCAGCGCGTGATAACCACTGCGGAACGGGACTATGTCGAAGATTAACTCTTCGCTTCGGAAGTTATCCGGGGATCCGAAGACCACTTCCAATGTAATTGAGCCTGTGCAATGGGCCTCTACACCTGGAATGACGCAATTAAAAGTCGTTTTCGTGGGTTTGATCCTTGAGGGGTCTATACCCATTTTGCGCACTGTGTCCTGATAAAGCAGGTTCAGGCTGCTGCCGCCATCCATGAGGACCCGAGTGAGGTGAAATCCGTCGATGATTGGGTCTAGGACCAATGCGGCGAATCCGCCATGACGGATACTAGTGGGGTGGTCTCTGCGATCGAAGGTGATCGGACAGGAGGACCAAGGGTTGAACTTTGGGGCGACTGGCTCCAATGCATATACGTCCCTGAGCGCACGCTTCCGCTCCCTCTTGGGGATGTGGGTTGCGTATATCATGTGCACCGTCCGCACTTGCGGGGGAAACCTCTTCTGTCCTCAAGTGTGCGGCTGCCGGGGCTCCTCCTCGTCATTGCTATGCGGCCCCCTGTCCTTGTTTTCGGCAATTAACTTGCCGGCCTGCTTGAACACCCAACAATCCCTGTTGGTGTGATTGGCTGGCTTGTCTGGGGTGCCGTGTATTTGACATGAGCGATCGAGTATACGGTCCAAGCTGGACAGACCTGGCATATTTTGTTTGAATGGCCTTTTCCGCTGACCGGGTTTAGAGCCTTTGAATCCGGCATTGACTGCCGTATCCTCAGTATTTTCGCTATTAATGCGGCGCTTATGCTTGTTGCGACGTGACCTGCTATTGCCGTCCTTGGTATCTGAGGTACCATGGTTCTTTGATATGTTATTACTGCGAGCCAGCCAGCTGTCTTCTCCCGCACAAAAGCGGGTCATGAGCGTCATGAGAGGTGCCATAGATTTCGGCTTTTCCTGACCAAGGTGCTGGGCTAGCCACTCGTCTCGGATATTATGCTTGAAAGCCGCTAAGGCCTCCGCATCCGGATAGTCGACGATTTGATTTTTCTTTGTAAGGAACCAAGTCCAAAATTGCCTGGCTGATTCTTCTAGCTGCTGAATTATGTGGCTCAAGTCATCGACGTCTGGTGGTCGCACATAAGTGCCCTGAAAGTTGTCGAGGAATGCGGCTTCCAGATCTTTCCAACAGCTAACGGAGTCCGCTGGCAAGCTGTTAAGCCAATGCCGCGCTGGTCCTTTGAGCTTTAGTGGGAGGTATTTGATGGCGTGTAAGTCATCACCGCGGGCCATGTGGATGTGGAGGAGGAAATCCTCAATCCATACTGCGGGATCTGTTGTGTCGTCGTATGATTCAATATTTACAGGTTTGAAACCTTCTGGGAATTGATGCTCCATTACTTCGTCTGTGAAGCATAAGGGGTGTGCGGCGCCTCTGTATTGGGCTATATCTCAACGCAGCTCGAATGGGTCTTGCCCGCTGTGTTCGGCCTGGCAAGATTTTCTTTTACTGTATCCAGCGTGACGTTTGTCGTCTCGCAGAGTGGTGCACCCTCGTGATCCGTAGATCGATCTTGAATGCTTTGCCTTGTCCTCCGATATGTCTCACAGGTCTGGCGTATCTCCCCATGCCTTTTTATTTGAATGGCGTTCGGGTGGAGGCTGAGCTTTTGGCTGGAATGCCTCTCTATCGCGGCCACGAGGTGGCCGATCAGCCGTATCATACGCTTCTTCCTCCAGTCGGGGTAGTAACCTGCGCCTTGGGTAACTCTTGGAGGGGCGCTCGAGTTTATATTCCTCGGCCGAGAGGACTTCAGTCCATTTGTCAGCTAGCAGATCTTGATCACCTTGAAGCTGCTGCTGCTTTTTCATTAGGCTATTTGTCGTGGCCATGAGCCGACGCTTGAAGCTCTCTTGTTCGAAGGGATCCTCTGGGACGGCGAATTCATCGTCGCCGAGGCTTGCCTCGTCTTCGGAGGGGGGGGGATGTAATTGTCATCCTCCTCCTCTCCGTCTGCCGCTCTCTCAGGAGAGCTGGCTCCTGCATCCTCCTGCTCTAAATCTTGCTGGAGGGGTTTGTTGTTTTCTTCGGCACCATCCGGAGTGTTATTATCTCCTATGCCGTTATCACCACTTTTGCTTTGGCGGGACTTAGAGCGGCTCCGCTGATGTCGACGTTTGGGTTGCTTCTTGGAGGGGTCATCCTCCGCTATCCTGTCGCCATTGCCTTCTTTGGGTGTATCCACCATGTATATGTCATATGACGAGGTGGCTTTCTAGTGCCCTATAGGTGCTGGTTCATATTTGTCTCCTACATCGCCGTCCATACCGTTGATGTCTTCGGAGTCGAAGTTGAGCATGTCGGTTAAATCATCGACAGTGGCTACAAAGTGGGTGGTGGGTGGGCGCCGAATTTCTTTGTCGTCCGCATCCCAATCCTGTTGGCCATAATCCGGCCAGGGCTCTCCTGACAAAGAGAGAGACCTTAGTGAATTCAGAATGTCGCCGAGGGGCGAGTGCTGAAATATATCCGTGACGGTGAATTCCATGATCAGCGCCCAATAGGATTCAATTGGCAGGGGCACGGATGGTTCGGAGTCCGGAAAAGAGTCCGGCACCTTGGAGTCACGGGCTACGCAGAGGTTTAGGCTGGTGTTCGGCTCGATCGCCGTTGAGACTGCAGCCCCTGAGGCGATGTCTAACCACCCGTCCTCAACTGGCGCAGTTGGCTCTGAGCTGAGGGTCGGAGCTGATGCGGGCGCAGCCTCTGGGGTACTGTTCGGCGGCAGAGCTAGGTCATACCCACCGCGACAGTGCGGTGCGCCCGGCTGCGGCTCGAATCCGTCGAAGATCAAGTCTCCGTGGATGTCGGCCGTGGAATTCAAACCTCCAAATCGGACCTGATGGCCAGGGGCGTAGATTTCAATCTGCTCCAGATGGCCAAGCGAATTAGCCTGCAGTGCAAAGCCGACGAATACGAAGATCTGTCCAGGGAGAAAAGTCTTACCCTGGACCGCATTGCTATCGATGATAATGGGAGCCATCAAGCCTAACGACGAAGACACAGAGGAACTCTCAATGAAAGCACCAATGTCGGTGTCAAAACCGGCGGATCTCGGGTAGGGGGTCCCGATGTGCGTCTAGCCCGGATGGTAACAGGAGGCAGGGAACACGATGTTTTACCCAGGTTCGGGCCCTCTTGATGGAGGTAAAACCCTACGTCCTGCTTGATCAATATTGATGATATGGGTAGTACAAGAGTAGATCTACCACGAGATCAGATAGGCTAAACCCTAGAAGCTAGCCTATGGTATGATTGTATGTTATGGTTGTTGTCCTACGGACTAAAACCCTTCAGTTTGTATAGACACCGGAGAGGGTTAGGGTTACATAAGGTCGGTTACAAAGGAGGAGATATCCATATTCGTATTGCCTAGCTTGCCTTCCACGCCAAGTAGAGTCCCATCCGGACACGAGACGAAGTCTTCAATCTTGTATCTTCATAGTCTAACAGTCCGGCCAATGGAGATAGTCCAACTGTCCAGAGACCCCCTAATCCAGGGCTCGCTCACACCCGTTCTCCAAGAATCTGTGTTGGATTCCCTGAACCGGTTGGTTAAGCTAAACAACGAGTTGGAGAGTTGGAAGATGAAAGCTTGTCCGACTTAGTTCATCTCTAAGGGATATCCTTTGTGTGTGTGTGTGTGTGTGTTGAAGAAAGATGATATCTTCGTTGATTGATCCTCGTGATCAGTTGTCGGTGCTATTGTCTTATCCAATCCCTGATTTGAGTATGGGCTATCGTCAAATCAAGCCAGAACCAATGATGTTCGTAATGTTGTCTTACTCGTGGTTGATCCCTTGAGCATACACCCTTACATCTTTTGGTCCAACCTATGCTATCGCCGTGTTCACATGATGGTGGAAGTCCAGTGATATGGAAATTCCGTTGAGTTGCTATTGAGTCCATCAGCAACATTTTGTCTCCCCCATGATACATGTTGAACATCAACCAAGTGTTGAAAACTCTGTAAGCATTATCTTCATGTCCCGTTCATGAAATACATGTTTGGTGTAAGAAGTGACTTTCTCCAAGTTCACGTGCATTAGGTGCAAGTTGCCGCTGTGGATTCAAGAAAGGTTGTTTTGCTTCCTCTGGAATCATCCCAAGTCAGTCATGCACGTGCGAAGTATACTATGGCTTGAGAGATTAGCTACCTCCATCCCATAGGTATTTCCTAGCACACCAAGCCACTGATTGATTTGTTCAAGGAAAAGAAGTTCTTAAGTGCTAATCCTTAAGGACCCAACGGTACATGCGCAGGACTTCACTCTCCGCAATGATGGTTCCCAATCGGAACTCGGTAGTGTTTTATCGTAAGACTTCTACGTGGTCATGCTTGTCTTGGACAACGTGTTCACATGTGTGTAGCAGAACTAGCTCATATTTTAGAGCTTACTACCGTAGTTCATTTCCTGAGAATCTCGCAATGTCATCTCGTCGGTTTGTATTGCAAAACTTTCTTTTCCAAGGATGCCGTCTGAAATATTCCGTTATCAACAAGATCTGAATCTCAGGCAGATATGATGGTTGGAACATTCCCAGCATTTGCATTTTGTTCCCAGCTTGCACCCACCTTTATGCCATTCTACTATGGTATGCTTTCTTAGTAATTGGTATTCAGGGTCATCCTCAAAAGTGGGCTTACCCTGGGTCCCATCCATTTCTGATGATAAGCAAAAATCATCCATTGTGTTGTCTTCAACAAGGTAGTCCACATCGTCCACTCTAGTATGAGTATCCCATTTATTCAAGCTCCTTCAGACGATCGTTTGTGATTGCCTTAGGCTAGTATAGAGAGTTTCAATGATCTTTGTATCAAAAGTAATTCTTTTTGCCACTTAAGGGAATAATTCCACGCGTCGTCTTTGTATCGTTTGTGAGGCGTCGAGATCAAGGTGATGCAATGAATCAACATCCTCGAGAAAGACATCTGGATCGTGAAGATTGTGTTCGCTTGTGTCCCTCCGTCTTCTTACCTCATGACTTGAATCTCGGGATGAGATTCTTGTTTAGTAGGGGTGAGTTGTCACATCCCTGGTTATGGTATGCACTAGGCTAGCCCTTCATGTGTGCATCATGTTTAAATTTCTCAGAAACTTGAAATGGGGATGTTGAAACCCTAGCACCAAATGAATTCAACTAGGTTCAAACTTAAAAAATATTTTCAATGACCCCAAAATACCCTTTGAAAATGTTCATGATTTATGATAAAGGTGAAAACTTCTGCCATAAATGATGAGCATATTTCTTGGCCATTTATGGATTTTTGAATTAATCCATATTGTATTTGAGTTGGAGCAAATAAAAACTATAACTAATTTTATAGCTCCAAATATTTTGAAAGTAATTGTGGATCGCTGGTATATATTGCAGAGTGCTCCCACAAATAATTTTAGAATTTTTATATATGGTTTAGTTTTCAAACTAAATCAAAACAGAGAAAAATAAATAGAAAAACAGAAATAAAGGAGAGAGAGAGAGAGAAAGTACCTGGTCTCACCTGTGCAGTCCACTACTGTGTAGCCCACTAGCCCAGCGCTAGTCGTTGTCCTCCTGGCGCGAGTGGACAGGGCGCGTGCCCAACGCGGGCTCGCTCCCCGCGCACCATGCCACCTACCGGCCTGGCCGCCCGAGGCCAGCACGACGCCACGAAACACCTCGCCACTGTCGTATGGATCGCGCCGACCCGCTTGTCTCTTCCTCCCTGCCCCCTCCCTCCCTGTTCCCCACCTCACCGTACGCGCCTGCCGCCGCCGACTAGCACCACCGCGGCCATCGCCTCCCCCTCGTCCCCTTGAGCAGTCCAGAAGATCCGCCTCATCGCCCAAGTCCTCTCCACCGAGCCACGCGGCGCCGGACGCCTCGAAGCACCGTCCCCGACCCCTTCATCCTCCTCGGGTCGCCGGAGATCCGCCTCGCCGCCCCGCTCGCTCCGACACCTCCCCAGCCCCGCCGTCTGCACCGGACGACTCGTCGTGAGCGACTGAACCTCTCCCCTCCGCCTTTTTCTTCGTGCACGCCCTGTAGCCGCTGCCGCGCGAGCACCTGAAGCCGCCGTCCGCCATGGCCGGTGAGCTCCATGCCCCCGAGCCCCTCCGCTCCTACTAGTTGCTCCGGCGTGCTCCTGCTACCCTTTAGGTGCTGCCTAACACCTCCGTTCGCTCGCCTCGAGCTGCAGCACCCCACCCGCGCATAGCCGTGCTCTGGCCGCCGCTGTTGTCTTTGCCGTCGCTGCTGTAGTCCGCACCGGCACCGCCCACTGCCACCACCTGACGCGCCTCGTCGCTCCGCAGCTGCAGAGCCCAACGGCGCCTCGAACGGTGCCCTGTAGGTAAAATCCGAGGTGCCCCGCCGCGTCTGGCCTCGCCGACGTCGAGTCGCCGGCGGATTTGACTCGTTTGACCGGGGTTTGACCACTGGGTTGACCTCCCCTGACATGTGGGCCCAAGCGCCTGTTTAATTAGTGTTAGGTTTAGTTAGTGTTAATTAACTTAGCTAATTAGATGAGCCACTGACGTGTGGGCCCCACCCTACTAGTTAACCTATGATTAGGACTAACTAAAATTAGTTAGTCTAATGACACTGACACGCGGGACCCACTGGTCAGGTTTGACCTAGGCCGTCCCCGTTGACTGCTGACGTCACCCCGACGCAATGCTGACATAGTTAATTATTTTCTGCATTTATTCTTATTCAGGAAAATTCAGAAAATAATGCTAACTTAAAAAATTCATAGAATTTAATCCGTAACTCCAAATCAAACAAAGTATATATGAAAATGATCAGAAAAATTCAATCTTTCCATATGTACTGGTTTCATGCATGTCAGGGCAACTTAACCTTGTTGTTTAGGTCAAACATGTTAATGCACTTATATGAACCCATAACTTGAGTTTGGGATTGAATCTTTGGTTCAAAATGACCCAAACCCATTTGGTTGTAGTTGCATTAGGCCAACACACTAATATTGCCATGTCACATTCATGCATCATATTGTTGCATTGCATTGATTGTGTCCTTCTCTGTTTGCCGGTAACCATCCCCTCTCAGTCGACGATGTTTCCGACGACATGATCGATGACACCAATGAAGAACTATACTATCTTCAGAAGTGCCAGGCAAGCAAAAACCCTTGTTCATTTCGATACAATCCCACTCTCTCGCTCCTGCTCTCTTTTACTGCATTAGGACAACAACGATTCAACTGTTACATGCTGCGGTAGTTGAACCACTTTCCTCTGCATGACCTGTCATTGCCACAGTAAATAGATGAAACCCACTAGCATGAGTAGGAGTTGTTTGAGCCCTGATGTGCCTACTCATTCATGCTTGTTTGTCATGCCTGCTACTGCTTAGAGTTGAGTCAGGTCTGATTCATCGGGGATGAATTGGAATGGCGATGAACATGTCCTACTGTGTGTGAGCTAAGTGTGTAAACACGATTTGGTAAAGGTAGCAGTGAGAGGCCATGTAGGAGTACATGGTGGGTTGTCTCATTGAAACCGTCCTCAGGAACTGAGTTCTGTGTTTGTGATCCATGAACAGCTACTACCACTCTTTGGGATCCTTAGTTGACCATCTCGACTTATTAACTGCCCTAGTCCTCTGTCTAGGAGTTGCAACTAGTTTCTGGTGTTTATAGGATATGTGTTGGCAGCCGTGCGTAGCGCTGACCCTAGGGGTGGGCTATGATGCGGTAGATACACCATGGCATGGTGTACCGGGCGCCCGTTTGGTGTCTCAGGAACCCTGCACACATCGTTTGGGGCTGTGAGCGAAACTCCGGCCGGATCTCCTCGCGGATGGAACCCGAATAGGCGATAAACCTGGACTAGAGACTTGTGTGGTTAGTCAGGTCGTGGCCGACTCCCTCGCCAGGCTTCCGCTTGAAGGTTACCGAGATACATGACGTGTACATGGTGGTAAGTGGCGAGAGCATGTGTGAAGAAGTTCACCCCTGCAGGGTTATAAATGATCTATTCGAATAGCCGTGTCCGCAGTAAAGGATATCAGGACCCCGATTCCAAGTCATATCGATCTAGCCGGTAACATCTCATATCACTTTGCGGCCTCACGCACGGTATTCCCATGGGTGTCGCCTTACCATGGCCCGGGACCGTTTGCGCCTTTTGGCTCACGTATATGATAGTGTCGCTAGCATCCATATGACAAAGAACCCGGGCTGACATGGCTAGTCGCGAACCCAAAGCGGCACCAACCTATGGGGACAGGCATACATGAATGACATCGAGCATGTCGGTCAGGAGCGTGTGAATCCGGGCTGTAGCACTGGGCTAACAGGACTCCGGGAACCCGGGCTGTAGCAGGCTAGGCAGGACTCCGGATGTCACCGCGTGACATTTCCCCAAAGGGACAGACACATGTACGAAGTGAAACACATGCCGGCCAGTCAAGTGTCCTGAGCAGTAGTGCTGGGCTAGCAGGACTCCGGTGAACCGGGCTGTAGCGGACTACTATGGCTCATGGAAGCACTAGACTACATTTCTCCATAAGAGAGGCTGCCAAGGATAAACAACTAGATTGTCGGATCCCACACATACCAAGCATTTCAATCATACACACAATATGCTCGATATATGTAAATACAACATGGCATCACAACATAACTCTACGACTCAAGTATTTATTCATTAGGCTCTGAGGAGCGAGATATTACAAACATGGGTCTCATAACCCAACAATCATAGCATACAAATCAAAGCACATGCGGAAGCTTAACATGTCTGAGTACAGACATCTACAAATGAAAAAGGCTAAGAAGCCTGACTATCTACCAGATCTTGCCGAGGGCACAAGATCGTAGCTGAGGTATCAAGCTAAACGTCGAAGTCCACGCGGAACTACTAGCGAGACTGAAGTCTCTCTTCAAAACATAAATTAAGCAAACGTGAGTACAAAAGTACTCTGCAAGACATACGTCAGAACTAGCTACATATGCATCGGCATCAACCAAGGGATGGTGGGGTTTAACTGCAGCAAGCCAGCTTGGACTCAGTGGCTAACCTGAACTACGACTGCAAGCAACTCTTTTGAGGTGGCGCACATGAGTCCACATATTCACCAATCAATACACCACTATGGATCCGCTCCCGTCTACCTACGAGAACGCCATCCATAGCACTCACGCTTATCTTGCGCATTTTAGAGTATCCACTTCCACTTGCCTATGAACTATTATAGGCAACCCAGAAGTCCTTTACCGTGGACACGGCTATTCGAATAGATCATTTATAACCCTGCAGGGGTGTACTTCTTCACACATGTTTCCACCACTTAGCGTCTGCACACGACATGTGCTCGGCAGACTTCAAGCGAAAGCCGATGTGGGTGTAGACCACGACCTGACTAACCACACAAGTCTCTAGTCCAGGTTTATCGCCTATTCGGGTTCCATCCGCGAGGAGATCCGGCCGGAGTTTCGCTCACAACCCTAAACGATGTGTGCAGGGTTCCCGAGACACCAAATGGGCGACTCAGTACGTCGTGCCACGGTGTATCTACCGCATCATAGCCCACCACTAGGGTCAGCGCTACGCATGGCTGCCAACACATAACCTATAAACACCAAAAACTAGTTACAACTCCTGGACAGAGTATGAGAGGGGTCAGTAAGTCGAGAGGGGTCATATTTCAGGGCCCAATGTGTGGTAGTAGCTGTTTCATGGATCATAAACAAAGAACTCAATTCCTAAGGACGACCTCAATGAAACAACCCACCATGTACTCCTACATGGCCTCTCATCGATACCTTTACCAAATCATGTTCACACACTTAGCTCTCAACAGTAGAACATGTTCACACAACTCTGATTCATCGCCGATGAATCAGACCTGACACAACTCTATGCAATAGCAGGCATGAAAAACAAGCATGAATGAGTAGGCACATCAGGGCTCAAACAACTCCTACTCTTGCTAGTGGGTTTCACCTATTTACTGTGGCAATGACAGGTCATGCAGAGGAAAGGGGTTCAACTACCGCAGCATGTAATAATTGAAACGTTGTTGTCCTAATGCAGTAAGAGAGAGCAGGAGCGAGAGAGTGGGATTGTATCGGAATGAACAAGGGGGTGTTGCTTGCCTGGCACTTCTGAAGATAGTATTGGGTCTTTATCAGTGTCAACGATCACATCGTCGAAGCAATGTCTACTGAGAGGGGGCAAATACCGGCAACAGAGAAAGAAACACAATCAATGCAATGCACAATATGATGCATGACCAGGGCATGGTAAAATGATTGTGTTGGGCTAATGCAACTATAACCAGATGGGTTTGAGCTATTTTGAACCAAAGATTCAATGTTCAAACTCATTTGTGATCTTAAATAGTGCTTTATCATGTTTTGCACTAAACAGCAATTTAACTTGTTTAAACATGCATGAAACTAGTACAGATGGATAGATTGGATTTTTCTAATCATTTTTCATATATAATTTGTTTCATTCTGAGTTACGGTTGATTTTCTATGATTTTTAGAAGTTTAGGCAATTTTCTGGATTTTCCTGAATAAGAATAAATCCAGAATATGAGTTATTGCGTCAGCACTGCGTCATTGTGACGTCCGCTGGTCAACTGGGCGCCTCCAGGTCAAACCTGACCAGTAGGGCCCACTGGTCAGTAGTTAGCTAACTAACTAAAGTTAGTTAGTGTTAAACTAATGCTAATCCTAGTTTAGTTAATGGCCTAGGGCCCACACGTCAGTGACCCAGGGGGTCAAACTGGGCCCACCCGGGGTCAACTTGGTCAGCGGGGTCAAACTCACCGGAGGCTCAACACCGGCGAGGCCCGAGACGGTGGCGTGGCTCGGAAAACACCCACAGGGCACGGGCGAGGCCGTTCTTGGGCTCTTTGGAGAGGTTTTTCAGGTGCGCGTCGAGTGGTGGTGGAGGCCGGACCTATGGTGGCCAGAATCGTCACCGACGATGACAAGCGCGGCGGCCGGTGTTCGGATGTCGAGTGGGACGAGGCTACGGAGTGCTAGCGGCTGGCCAAAGGGGTTCTCTGGACTCCTGGGAGCTCCAGGAGCACAACCGTGCGGCGGGTTTGAGCGGAGGAGCTCCCGAGCGCAAGGCTCGCCGGCCATGGTGGCGGCCGGAGCTCGGGTGCATGGGGATGGCAGATAGAGAATGGGAACAGAGGGGGAGAGCATAGAGGGGGATCTGGAGCTCATAGGGGTGCTGGAAAGAAGCTCAGGGAGGCCGGGGAAGAACAGACGGCGGCGAATCAAAGGTGAGGTTGCCGGCTGCTGAAGGTTGAAGACGAGCTCGGGGGCGACGCTGCAGGGCTTCCGGCGGGGAGTGGCTTGGTGAGGCGGTCGAGGACAACGTCGCGGAGCTCGTGGACTAGTCAGGGAAGCGAGGGAGGGTCGGTGGTCACCGCAATGACGAGCGGCGGCGACGGCGCGTTCGGTGGTGAGAGGGAGAGAGAACAGAGGAGGGGGAGGAGCATAGGGATAGTGAGAGAGGGCCAGAGGGGTGCGTGGCGTCGCGTGGGAGGTCCAGGGCGACGAGGGGGAAGCGGCAGGAAGCAGGAGGTGGCACGGGCGCGTGCTCGCGTGCGGCGAACACACGCCTCGCGTCCTTCTGGCGCGAGGTGGGGACGACTGGCAGATGGGCCTGGTGGGTTGCTACAGTGCCAGGCCGGCCAGGTAAGCGCCAAGTATTCTCTCTCTCTTTTGTTAATGTTTTTCTATTTCTCTGTAACTTCTGGGCTTTATAAAAAAAATACCAAAACGTTTCCCAAAATCCTGAAAATAATTGTGGGATCTGGTTGGAATATTCCCAACAGCCCTCACTTAAGTTCAGAATTAATTGAGCATTTAAAATATTATATAGCATTTAAATGCCCAATTGCAAATAGCATATGATTTAATTCAAAAATCCAGGATGGCCTAGAAATATGTGCATCATTTTTGTCAGAGGTGCCGGACCAATTCAAAAATGATGAACATTTCTAAAGGGCATTTTGGGATCATTGAAAAGATTTAAGTTTGAACCTGGTTGAATTTCATTTGCTGCTAGGGTTTATTATCCCCCATTTCAAGTTTAATTGAAATTTAGACATGATGCAACACCAGATGCTAGCACTAAGCATTGCCAGAACTAGGGATGTGACAAAGGACTTCTGGGTTGCCTATAACAGTTCATAGACAAGTGAAAATGGATACTCTAAAATGCGCAAGATAAGCGTGAGTGCTATGGATTGCGTTCTCGTAGGGAGACGGGAGCTGATCCATAGTGGTGTATTGATATGGTGAATATGTGGACTCGTGTGCGCCACCTCAAAAGAGTTTCTTGCAGTCATAGTTCAGGTTAGCCACTGAGTCAAAGCTGGCTTGCTACAGTTAAACTCCACCGCCCCCTTTATTGATACCGATGCATATGTAGATAGTTCTGATGTAAGTCTTGCTGGGTACATTTGTACTCACGTTTGCCTATTTTATGTTTTGCAGAGAGACGTCAGTCTCGCTAGTAGTTCCGTGTGGACTTCAACGTTTAGCTTGATACCTCAGCTACGATCTTGTGCCCTCGGCAGGGTCTTGTAGATAGTCAGGCTTCTCAGCCTTCTTCATTTGTAGTTAACTGTACTCAAACAAGTTAAACTTCCGCATGTGCTTATTGCTTGTATGCTTTGTATGTTGGGTCATGAGACCCATGTTTGTAGTATCTCGCTCCTCGGAGCATAATGAATAAATACTTTGAGTCGTAGAGTTTTGTTGTGATGCCATGCTGTATTTACACATATCGAGCATATTGCGTGTATGATTGAAATGCTTGCTATGTGTGGGATCCGACAACCTAGTTGTTTATCCTTGGTAGCTTCTCTTATGGGGAAATGTAGTCTTGTGCTTCCATGAGACATAGTAGTCCGCTATAGCCCGGTTCACCGAAGTCCTGCTAGCCCAGCACTACTGCTCCGGAACACTTGACTGGCCGGCATGTGATTCACTTCGTTCCTATGTCTGTCCCTTCGGGGAAAAGTCATGCGGTGACATCCGGAGTCCTGCCTAGCCTGCTACAGCCCGGTTCACCGGAGTCCTGTTAGCCCAGTGCTACAGCCCGGATTCGCACGCTGCTGACTGACATGCTCGATGTTGATTCATGTATGCCTGTACCCATAAGTTAGTGCCACTTTGGGTTCACGACTAGTCATGTCGGCCCGGGTTCTCTGTCATATGGATGCTAGCAAGACTATCTTATACGTGAGCCAAAAGGCGCAAACGGTCCCGGGCCATGGTAAGGCGACACTCGTGGGAATATCGTGCGTGAGGCCGCAAAGTGATATGAGGTGTTACCGGCTAGATCGATGTGACTTGGAATCGGGGTCCTGACAATCAAAATCCGAAAGAAAATAGTACTTTGGAACTAATTGTCTGTTTTCTGTATTTTTTCATTTTACAGCCCATTTATTATTACTTATTGCCCATTTCTTATTAATTATAGCCCATTTTCTGGGCAAAATGCATCCCTCCTCATCTTGAAAGATTTCCGGCCCAACAGGGCGTAGAAAAGCATGTAGGCCTACGTTGGTTATTCTGCAAAAAACAAAATAGCTGGCTAGCAATTTTCAGAAAGGAAAAAAACAAACTGGGCTGGCCATGTGCTAAACAAATGAAATAAAAGCCTGGGCTAGACGGGTCCCGCACAACCCAGTTGATACCCTTCTCCGTCCCGAAAAAACAAAATTACTGGGCGCGCTGCTGGGTCCCTACTGTCATCCTTACCATGTACAGTCATCTCCTTATTCCTCTCGGTTGTTGACTATGTTGACAACACTGGAGGAGGGCGCCGCGGCGAGCGAACCAAGGAGGAGGACGATGGTGAGGCCTCGGACGGGAACGAGCAGGAGCCGGGGCAGATCACAACCAGCCGTGGGAGGCGGGAGCAGGCGGTCCCGTCGGCGCTGGTTTGGCTTTGGTGGCTCGAGGAAGAAGAGACTAAAGAAACGCGACAGACGTTGAATGTCAATCCAATGGTCAAGGTTGGCACAATCGTTTTGTTGACTAAGCGTACACCAAGTAGCATACTTTTTTATATATAGGAAGAAAACTGCGAGGAAAATGCGTTCGTCTGCTGTCCTCCTCACAGGGAATGTTCGCCACATAAGTGACTAGCACCCTTGGTTTTCAACCAAGAGGTCTTGGGTTCGAGTCCTAGGAACTCTCAATTTTGTCCTCCTTCCTTCCTCGCAAAAAAGGGAAAGAAAATCAAAGACATGGGAAGGTGTACAGAACAAGCTAATGTACCAGTAATGAGACGTTGCCGAGTTTTAGAAAAAAGAAAGACGTGCTCCTGTAGCTGGTTCGAATCCAAACCTAGACTATGACTATATATGGTGCTATGCTACTCTCCAAGTAATGAAACTGACATATTCAACGTTCGCTTCTCCTCTTCTCTACTTACTCTGCCTAGCATCAGAAGCTCTGGCCGCAGCAACCATGTCCGTTGGCTGCTCGTCCACCTGCTCTTCAGCAGGCAACAACCAGATACGCGCCAAGTCGCAACCCGTACCATCACCTGTGGGTCTCATCACACCCTTGCCGGCATGTGCACCGCAGCCGATTGCTCATCGCAACCCGCTGCCGTTGGTGTGGTGCCACTGCTGGAAATCATGCAGAGTTATCCGTCGTGTCTCAACCACAATCCGCAACCCTAGCCGAGTCTTCTACAAATGCCCGAATCATGGGGTAATAATATGTTTAAGTGTTGTTCTGCTGCTTTAAGTTGCTGATTTTTTTAATAGTTTGGTTGATGATCTACCAATTTGATTCATGCAGAAAAGGGAAGATTCATGTGATTTGTATTTCTGGGAAGTTGCTGATGTGGGGGAATGCAACTACGCTGATTATTTGGTTAGCCGAGGAATCCCAATACCAGCAGGATGGGGTGTAGGACAAGTAACTGAAGGAACGACAGAAGAGGAAGATGCAGAGCAGAAGCTTAAAGATGCAGTTCCTCTGATCATGGCCAAGCAACACCTGCTGAACGGCCTTGACAGCAATGAGGAGATGAAAGAGCTTGTGAAGATAATGGGCAAAATCGATGTGCTCTGTAGGATGATTGTCTCTTTATTTGCAGTGTATGTAGCACTCGTGATGTATTCAGTGGCTACGACATGAGCACTTTGCTGAAACTAGTAATGAATGAAACCTGTGTAGCAGGCTGGGCATAGTGTTGTGAACATCTAATGATTTCTATTAACAGAAATCAGGGTGTATCCCCTTTTGCTCATATAAATAAATAAATAGCAGAGGCCCTGTCGAGTCAGCTTTGTTCTCATTCGAAGACATCAAGCAAATTGCAGTCCAACAACAAACTATGTCATCAAATTCAAGTTTCACAGCCAAATATGAGTACAACTAAACAACAATGTCATCATGTTTTAGTTGTCATACAATCACCAAACACAAATCAGCATACATAACAAGTGATGTTCTCACATCAAAATACTAAACAACATGTTCATCAGGTTTCAGTTGTCATAGCAAACACAATTTCACATAGTAGATAAAAAAAGTCTTCTGACAGGCAAATACGATAAAAGCAATGTAATCATCATCCGCACGAGCAGCGTCAACATCTTCGCCATGTGTATCAGTTTGAATCGTAATTCCCCACTGTGTCATCTTCTTCTTCGTCCTCAACGTCCTCGAATGTTGGCTTCTTCTTGATCAACTTTTGTATGTCCACAGCACGACAGGCAATCTTTTCGCCGGTGTCATTAACGTGATGGTTCTCAAAGATATTAGGAACATCTGTGTTATCTTGTACATCAGGAGCAGTGTAAGCATCATCTTGTTGTGCAACTTCATTAAACGAATTCCTCTGCTCAAACCTTTGCAATACTCTCCAGTCATCGGTATGTGCAAATATGTCTTCCAAGAAAAATATCTGTGTTGCTTGATTTTCCAAAATAAAAGGCTCGTTGGTCTGGTACGCCGCCTTGACATTGATGGATTTGAAATAATCATCAACTCTAGGTTTTGCGATCCTAGAAAAAAAGTTATACCAACGACAGCACAACAGAAGCACACATCGATGATCCTCGAAACTGGAGATATACTGCAACTGAATAATGTCTGTTATGTTAGCATACATTTCAGTTGTCTCTTTGTCATACGTATCCGTGCTCATGATGGCACTGTTTTGTGTCTTCCTACCTTCATCTCGTGCAAGGGTGTTGTAGCGCACATCTCCAACAACGCGAGCTTGATAATGTCTTACCCGAGTATCAGGACCCATTGCTAGTGAGTAAAGGGCATCATCAACTGCCTGCCCATCCTCCCGCATCTTCTTAACCTATGGTTAGAAAATAGACAAGATGATCATCTTATGTACTCAATATATAAAAAAACTGATAGTGCACTTCAAAATCTTACATGGTTCTTGAACCATTTCGCAAATCCTGCCATAACCAGTTTGTCAATGTTTCTTGGATTTTGCGGCAGTAACTCCTCTTTGTAGATGCTGCACAACATAGTGATCGCGTCAACCATCTAAATATATAAGAATGTGCTGCAAGTTTAGTAGATTACGATGTATAAGTTGTAGTACTGCACTTACTTGATATAAGGTAGTATCTCAGGACAGTTATTCAACACATACCAAACCATTTTGTCCAAATCTTTAGGTTTGTCCTCTTGTCGACTCTTCCCTGTAACTCGAACAGAATAATCGAAAACATTGAGCCTGGGATTGGCATCACCCACCTCTTTGCTAAGCTGATCAGCTGTTTCAATGTATTTTGGGCAGAATGTCAATGCTTCTGTAGCATTGTAGGCCTCTGCAATGGAACCCTCGGGTCTAGCTCTATTCTTAAGATAGCCCTTGAAAGTGCCTATCTGCCTTTCAATAGGGTACATCCAGCCATACTGTACTGGACCTCTAAGTAGTGCCTCATCAGGTAGATGAACAGCGAAATGCACCATCACATCAAAGAAGGCTGGAGGATATATCTTTTCCAGGTCGCATAGGATAGTTGGTATCTTGTCTCTAAGACGCTCCAAAGCATCTATCCTGATATTCCTACTGCAGAGTTCCCTAAAGAATTGTCCCAACTCTGCAACTGCTCTGTATAAGTCAGGGCGGCCCAATCCTCTAAGGATAACAGGTAAAACCCTTTGAAGTAGGACGTGGCAGTCATGAGTTTTCAACCCTTGTACCTTGTTGCCATATGCACTGACTCTCCTTTCAGGGTTGGAAGCAAATCCATGTGGGAATCTCACACGTGACAGGACCTCGCAGAATTCTTTTCTTTTTACCTTGTCCAAGACGTACACAGCTGGTGCCATATCCCGTGGTTTACCTTCATCTTGCACCTGCAAATCCTTTCTGATACCCAGGTGTGTCAAATCAATCCTAGATTTTAAGGTATCTTTCGTCTTGCCTTCAATATTAAGAAGTGTGCCGATAATGCTGTCACATATATTTTTCTTGATGTGCATCACATCAACATTATGCCTTAGATCCAAATCTTTCCAATACTCCAAGTCCCACAAAGTGGACCTGCGAGTAAACAATAATCTCTCTTCTACCCTGCCACGCTTCCTTTTCCTGCTACCATTACCAGGATGGTTTCCTGGTCTAATATGCCTGACCTTCTCTAATTCCACTTGCAACTCATTGGCGGTGAGCCTCTTTGGCACATCACGGTTTTCATGCTTTGCATTGAACACATGTCTTCGGTATTTTCTAGGATGCAGCTTGTCCTTGGCAAGGAAATGGCGGTGTCCAATGTAACAGATCTTGCTAAGTATTGCGTATGATAGTAGATTCCTGTCACAACAAACACTTGCATTGTAACCATGTGTCGTTCTCCCTGAGATAGTGCCCAAAGCCGGATAATCATGGATGCACCAAATTATAACAGCACACAGAAAGAAATCAGCTGGTGGGCTGCTATATAGGTCTCGAGTGAGAACACCCTTCCATAGCTGTTGAAGTTCCTCCACAAGAGGCTCCATGAACAAATCAAAATCCTTTCCAGGACTTTTTGGACCTGGGATGAGCAAGGCCATCATGTAGTTTGATTCTTTGGTGCAAACATTTGGAGGCATGTTGTAAGGGATAACAAGCACTGGCCACATGCTATATGTGGCGCTCTGGTGGCCAAATGGGTTAAATCCATCTGAAGCTAAGCCAAGTCTAATGTTTCTCGGGCCAGCAGCAAACTCTTTGTGTTTATCATTGAAGCTTTTCCACTCACTACCATGAGATGGATGGCTCATTACATTCTGATCTTTGTACTCCTGGTTCCTAGAATGCCACAGTACATCCTCTCTTGTTTCAGCATCATGAAACAACCTCTGTAATCTTGGTGTAATTGGAAAATGTCTCAGAACATTATGAGGAATCCTCTTCACAACATCGCCATCTTTCCATCTTGATGATTTGCATTTCGGACATTCACTTAAGTTGGCATAATCCTTCCAGAACAGAACACAATTATTCTTACAAACATGGATCATATCATATCCAATTCCAACTGCACGAAGGAAATTCTTCATTTTACTGTAGGTGTGTGGCAGCTCAGAAGCATCTGGGAAAGATTCGCGGAAAGCACCCAACATCGCATCGAATGATTTGTTGGTCATCCGCTCAGATGTCTTCACCTGAAGAAAGGTGACCATAGCTGAGAATACTGATAACTTATTTCCTGGGGTGACATCAATGTTGCATTGTTCCAACATGCAGGCCCACCATTTTTCTTCTGCAGGTGAAAGTTCACGGAATGCACGAGCATTTCGTAGCATTGTTTCAATGTTGGTCAAACTCACTGGCTCCGCCACCACCACCTCCTCCTCCTATTCCACCTGAGCATCAGGCAGATCAAGATGGTGATCTGCTGCTTCCACGTAGTCAATAACATTGGCGTTCATAGCTTCACCATGATGAACCCACATAGTATATGTGACCGACATCCCATACAAGTGTAGATGATTTTGCACAGTTGACTGGGGTCTTGTAACTGAATTCATACAACTGCTACATGGGCAGAGCACATCTGATTTCGGACCACTGTACTCAGCTCTGATAAAGTTCATGAAGTTTTCAACCCCCTCGACATATGCACCGGAGAATCTTCGAGCAGAAGTTATCCAAGTCCTATCCATCTGTTAGACATACAAATTAGTTCTTCTATTAGATATTACAGGAAAAACATATTGCTTTTTTATGAAGTCCAGAAAAAAATACCTAGGTCAATGTCTAAAGCTATGGCAAGACATTTGGACGAGCAGATCTAAGTAACGAAATATATGTAAAGCTAATTCAGCAAACAGATTTGAGTGCCAAATTATGGCAGGCTGTTTCATCAGTCAATGAGGCTGAGCACACAGCCATCAAACTATTGAAGGCCATCGCAGCAACAAAGATCGAGTATAAAACGGTGTAGAGCTATTTCAGCTAACAGATTGGCTACTAGACCATGGCAATCTACGTCACAATAAATATATTTCAGGATATTTTAGCAACTAATCGGCCTTGGCATGCCATCTCAACTAAGCAGATTGAGTGCAGAACAGGGCAAGGAAGCTTCTTAAGCAGAGCATATTGACAGTAAACTACTTCGGCAAACAGTGAGATTAACAACGTCTATCAGCTAACATTCAACGCTACACCTACATGAACGGGGCCTCAGTCTAGAATGCGCGTACCATGAGAGAAGCTGACCGCCGTGCGTCTCCACACGAACGTCGCCAGCGGTGGTGGCGCTGACCGCCGTGCACCTCCACAAGAACATAGCCAGAGGTGGCGGCGCGGCTAGAGGACGACATTCTACGAGAGCGTACTGTGGGAGCGAGAGGATCGCCGAACCGCGGCGCCGACATATCGGCGCGACAGGGAGGGCGGCTTTGGTGGAGCGAATGGAGTGGAGGGGAACAGGGGGGAGGGGGGTTTGGGGAATATTATTGGCTAGTTGGCCGAAGGGCGGTTGAATCAGATTTGGGGGGAATTTTTGGGTGTGGGGGGGGGGACGATTTTTGCGCGGTGGGCGGGGGGAGTTTGGCGCATGGTAGATTTCTCCAAGTGCAGTCCCACGTGTCAGTGAAGAGGCAAGCCGAAGCGCGTTCCATTTGCGTGAGCCGTGTGCAGGACCGAACATGTGTGGGGTGCAATGCGACCGCGACAGGAGTGCTGTGAGTGTACTGCATTTTTTCCTTTTAAACTAGGTGCCTCACCCCCTCAAAAAAAATCTTTTACTTCACGCGATCCATCGATACTACTACTAGTAATCTAGTAATCCCGACTAAAATGGCGCGGCCGGGTCTTTTCCCGCGCGATATGCTGGGAGGTTGGCTTAGTTGGGTTTTTTTAGGACGATAATGCTACACCTACGTAATCCTAGTTACGTAATTAACGTAATGTGAAACATGTGAGCTGTTGATTGTAGATTGGGGGGAGGGAGGGGCCCACCACCATGAAAATCAGGGGAGGAGAGAGAGAGGCAATTTACGTTAACCCTTTCGTAGGTTCCTGTAGATGTAGAAAGATGTGTCTGATCCTGCAATATAGGCCGTCCGATCTATATCTAACGGATAGGAAGGAAACTATGACAATTTACCTGCACTCCTCTCCACATTTGCAGATAAGGCTTTCCCTCGTTCATCCTTTTCTCCCACAAGATCTTGATCTTCCATGCAACTCACGGGCATCTTGCTAGTACTCCTACAATATGTATATTACTATGAAAGTTCATATACACTGGCCGAGATTAATGCAAACACGGCAGATTTTCATTACATTTAGAACTTTTATAGGACAAAAAAATAAAAGAAACCCGACCCTAAACCTATTCTACGACGGCGACCGACGTCCTCCATCTGTGATCTCCATGTACGGGGGTAGGGTTCAAGACCCGTGAAGTGAAGGTGCGGTCTCCGACGAGGAAAAGTAGAACACGAGAGACAGACCGGCCAGTTGGCACACCATGCCCCGCCGCCTCCCATGCCCTACTCATCCTTAGAGGAGTCCCCAACCTCGGTGGTGCCGGACGTTGGATGGCGGCAAGTAGGATGTGTGGCTGACGGTGCTCCCGTCGTCGGCCGCCAGTGTGGCCACCGCTTGTGTGGCGACTTGAGCGAGGGCGGCGACCTCGAGCTCCATCCCCGAAGACAAGCTCTCCCGCAGAGCGTCCGCGCTTGCGGTCATGGCGGATGTGGTTCCAGGTAGGAGGACGATGCGGTATGGTGTGGAGGTTAGCTGGGTGTTGCCGCTTTAAGTAGCGCATTCCGGTGAGGCCAAGCGTCTGGGTGCGTCATTAAGTCGCCGGAGTTGGTTCCGCGGGCACCGAGCCTCTTAATGACGACATACGAACGGACGACATGAATGCGGGCAGCAGGCGCCGGCTGGGAACGCACCGTGCGACGGCGCGAGGGACGAGGGTTTTGGCGTGCCAGGGTAGTCAGCTGTGGTCGTGGCAACGTTGGAGATGCCCTTTGCTCACATGCGATCCCCGCATGTCATTGGAAAAGCAAGACGACCCGGCATGGTCTCAGGTCCAGAGGATGCAGTTGGCCACGCTACACCACTCCGTGGACGCGTCTCAGCGCCCCGTGCATCCTCGATGAGTCGGGTGTTGGGGTGTATTTGGGTTGTGGCCAAAGTGCACCTTCCCAAAATTTTGGTCATGACCAAAAGATTGGTCTTTGTTTGGATGGTTGCCATTTTTTGGGCATGCCAATGAACTCTAGCCAGCTCTAGTCCATTTTTCTTGCCAATGTCGGCCAAATCATGGGCAGCCAATACCTCGACCAAAGTTTTGGTCATGACCCAAAGATTGGTCTTTGTTTGGATGGTTGCCATTTCTTTGGCATGCCAATGAACTCTAGCCAACTCAAGTTCATTTTTCTTGCCAATGTTGGCCAAATGATGGGCAACCAATACCTCAACCAAAATTTTGGCTACCCAATGCTTTGATGGGGCAACCTTGGGCACAAACCAAACATACCGTTGGTCGTGCCACAGCACTAACGCCACCCTCGCCAAACTGAAACTGACCGTGTCTAGCGACGATATGAGCGTGTCGCTCACCGCGGTCACCGTGTCCAGAGGCGGTGCTGGAGCTGCGCCCCGTAGTTGGCCCCAACGACCCACATGAACGGTTGTCGGTGGCGAGGAGGTCATGGGCCAGCTCCTCCATTGGACTAGTCTGCGCTACGCGTCCCGACGGGTGTGCCCCACATGTCTGTTTCCCTGTTTTCCCAGCCATATTCGAGCGTCAGTGCTCCATGTTGCGCATTAGGCCTTTCACTATGTAGGCCAAGCGAGACAACTTATTGTTTATTTGAGCCGTTCAAGTATAATCATGTGGCATTTGCTTATTTCTCATTCCTTTCCAACCCTCTTCTCCATCGATCATGTCGCCCTCCAGTGGAGTCCATCCTCCTGCATGCCTCATTTGAACATTCCGCCGAGTATCATTCGCATGTACCCACCCTAGTCCTCTTTCAATAGATCTCCGGACCCCGAGATGAAATCGAGAGGGAACGAGTGGGGGCATGTGATACATAAGGCGGATTCAAAATTTTGAACCGGTGATCATAGCATCCGCAAATCATATATAAAGGGTATTCAATGTTCGTTTCGTTTTTGAACATACAATATATTCCCTCCTATCCTTTCTAGTTTACATATAAGTTTTATGTGTAGTCAAAGTATATCTACTTTGATCAAAAAGGTATCAACATTCAACAATGCCCAATCAATATTGTTAGATTCGTACGTACTCCTAGTTTTGTACTCGAGATGGTTTCCAATTTGACTATTGCCAAGATTAATAGTACATGAGATGTATAATGTGAAAATTATATCATTGGAAACTCCTTTCACATACGAATTTGACCGTATGCTTTGTGTAAGTTGCATATCATATACTCCCTCCGTCCCAAAATTCTTGTCTTAGATTCGTCTAGATATGGATGCATCTAATACTAAAACGTGACTTGATACATCCGTATTTAGACAAATATAAGACAAGAATTTTGGGACGGAGGGAGTATTATTACTCTAACATTTGGTCAAAGTTAGCCTCGAAAAATGCATTAGACCCTGTATGCTTTGTGTAAGTTGCATGTCATATATTATTACTCTAACATTTGTGTAAGTTGCATGTCATATATTATTACGCTAACATTTGGTCAACGTAGTATAGTGGAAGTGGATCCTCTGACGTAGGTATCCCTACCTTACCCTCCCTTCCGGTCACTTACTGGCAGACCCCATGCTTGCTAGGCCCCGCATGTCAGTTACTCAATGGGTTCGGCCACGTCAGGGGATCCTCATCCGTAGTGTAGTCCCTCTGTTTTTATTTACTCCGCATAAAACGGAGGGAGTGATGGTATAATAAATGACGCGGGCGGGGGAGGGGGAGGGACGTCGGTTTGCTCTCAACTGCGGTCCCACAAGCGAGCGAAAACGCAAGACGAAGTGCGTTCCATTCGGTGAGCAACGTGGAGGGTCCAGCATGCCGGGCTGCAATGCAAACGCGACAAGAGCGATGTACAGTCAAAACCGATTGACCGGTCGTCACCGGAACCACTATTCGTACCAGAACCTTTGCTTCTCGGCCTACGCCAGCCACTGCCCTAAAACCACACCAAATCTCCAGCCCATTCCCCCACCTTTCGATCCCCTAGCCTACATCAAGCGTCCCCTAGTTCGCCGGAAAGCCATGGTGCGTCGCAAGATCACTTACTACAAGATGCTGACGCCAGAGCGCCGCGCAGAAATCACGGCGGCGGTCGGCTCCACAGACCTCCGTTCCCAAGCTCGCTTTGCGGCGGGCCAATCCCCGAGTTTTCTGGAGCCAAGCTACGAGGAGGAGGAAGCCGATCCAATGTTCATGGCGGAGGTCGCGGCGCAGAAGGCCCCCGATGGGTATGAGACAATAGACACCGACTTCGTGTCGGCGTCCGAGTCCCCCATGGTGCAGGCGGACTAGTGGTTCAATATGGTGATACTAAAGGAGGAGCGGGAGGCAGAGGCTCAACTCGATGCGGAGCACGTGCATGCCGCTGCCATCGAGGCTCTCCTGCAGGCGGAACCGGATGTCGTGGACGTGAACCGGGCGGCGGAGGCTCAACTTGAGGCGGAGCGCGCGGATGCCGCTGCCATCGAGGCCCTCCTGCAGGCGGAACCGGACGTCCTTGACTTGAATCGGGCGGCAGAGGCTCGACTCGACGCAGAGCGCGCGGATGCCGCTCTCATCGACGCTCTCCTGCAGGCGGAACCGGACGTCCTGGACTTGAACCAGGCGGCGGAGGCTCGACTTGACGCGGAGCGCGCGGATGCCGCTGCCATCCAGGCCCTCCTGCAGGCGGAACTGGACGTCCTCGACTTGAACCGGGCTGTGATCTCGTCCGTGCAGAGCGCCCGCACGCTCCGATTGAACGAGTAGTTGGAGGCCGAGGACACCACTGTGTGGAGACACACGTCGGCAGCAACGGCTGGTTCGCGCCGGCAGCCAAAGACGACGAGGTCGTCTCTTTCCGCGAGCAGTGATAGTTTTTCTTTATGTTGTTGTTTTTATGGATCTTTTGCTATGTAAAAACATATATTTGTTATGCAAGTCGCCTGACTTGGGTCAGTCTACCATTTTAGGCGGTTGGATGAATATCCTACGTCTCCTAACCCTTCTTTCCTTCTTCCTCACCTCTTCTTCTTCCCCAACAGACCACCGCACGGGCCGTACGGATACTCCCCAACATGCGGTTGGATAAACATACTCTATGAACAAAAATTATGTGTCAGCGATAGGATGGCTGAGTTTGGTGTGTTCACATGCGACAGCACATGTCAGTGAGGGTGCGTTCCCTTGGTTGGGTTTGCGGCGTGCAGGAGCGACCGTGTGAGGGTGCGGTGCGACCGCGATAGCCGTGCGCAAGTGTACCTCTTTCTCATTTTGAAAACTTTAGGCAAGCGTGGAAAAAATGTGTGGCGAAGTTTGGCAATGCAAGGCCTAGACCCAAACAGGATAATTACGTATGTACTAGGAGTACTAGTGTTAAAAAAGAAAGGCTGGGTTTTCCTTCACGGGATTTAGGCCTCTTTTGGTTCATAGGGTAGGAAAGTCATAGGAATAGGAAATTCATAGGAAATGAGATGACATGTATCTCAAATCCTATGAGTAGGAATAGGAAAGGCTATGCTCTTTGATTCACATCAGAGGATTTTTTTCCATTGAGTCTAGGCTAATGTTTATTTTCCTATGAAATGTGGAGGATAGGAAGAATTCCTCCACGGGAATAGGATTCCATTCCTACAAACCAAAGGGCTCTAAAGGAATTTTTCCTATAGAAATCATATCCTATGAAATTCCTACGAGATTCCTCTAAACCAAAGGAGGCCTTAATCGATACAAATCCTCGTTTCATGTGTCAATTAATGTGTATTTTTTTCTCCAAAGACCAAAGAGCTAACCATCTCACTCCTCATCGCTTGATTAATGCAGCGCCATGCAAACCAACCTTCTCACTTCCGCATGCATGCATGGGATATTAATGTCCTTGGTTGCTAACCCCATCAATTTTGCCTCGATTAGTGTTAGTGGCCCTTTGCAAATTGTAATTTTGATATACTGGCCTTGTGTACAAAAAAATGGAGGTACTAACTATATTTGACTTCCTTCCCCATTGCGGTGACGTCGACGATATTTTTTTGGTGGTTTGGTGAAGTGCGTTCGACGAAGAACACCATTGAGGGAGACCACGGTAAGTCCTTCGCAAGTGCCGCCTACAAGCCGAGACAACCGCCTTATTTGCATCCAGGAAGTCCTTTACTAGTACTACTATAAGTAATGCGGTGAGATGGATTCTCGAAGAAGATGATGGAGAAGCGGAGTCAGCGAAGAGTGAAATGATGGTTGCTTCGTCCGTGCTTTTGTGATTTGACGCCTCACTGCTTTGTGATTTGTCATAGAAGGGACAGAGGAGTAGACTCTGTGCTCTATACTGTACTACATGCGTCCAAGCATGGGAGAAAGAGGAGAGACGTTGCATTTTTCTATTCCTTTAATCAATCAATCAGGGAGCTTCAGTTCCATCTTTTTGGCTTTGGCATCACCGTCCACAATGGTTCCCACGATGCCAAAAGCTATTTTCACATTTGGCTACACATTGTGGATGCCCTTAACCGTACCACTTGGTTTTGCTCCTGTGTGCTATCTATACAAATCTCAATTATATTGATCTAAAAAATTATAGAATGGAGATTAGTAAAAAGGAGGTGATTTTGCCGCGCGGATGGCGGGGAAGGTTTCTTATTTGAGCAATGCTACATCCATGTAATGGTTTATGTAAAGTTACAAACTGATGTGATGTGGGACTATTTGATTGGATTAAAGGAGAGGATTAGGCCCACCCCACCTGAAAATCAGGGGGGCATATATAGATTAGATGGAAAGTATACGTAGCAGCTACGTAGCCCTTTGTAAGTCTAAGATTAGGCTTCTTATTTTCAGAGGATGTTGTCCTGGCGGTTTGCTAACATGCGGTCCCACGTGTCAGTGCTTTACCAAGCCGATCCACGTCCCACATGAGGCAGAACAACGGCAGAAGCAACACGTGGTTAAGTTGAAGAAGATGGGGGAGAAGCGGATTCAACAATGAGTGAAATGATGGTTGCTTCGTCCCTCCAACTTAACTGCGGGAAAGGTGCAGCTTTGTGATTTGACGCCTCATTGCTCATTACTACGCCAGCACCATGACTGGGGTGCTTCACCCCGGCTGCTCTGCACTGTATTCCGGTATGGCACATGGACCCGGTAGCTTGATGTCCCACATGTCGGCGAAAGGGACTAGAAGATTTATGAAAGCGAGCGCTCCACTCTTACGACAGAGGAGTAGACGACACGACGGCCCAGTGAACTGTCACTTGTACTGTATAGTACTATAGTTTTGTTGTTTTGCACGATCCATCGATACAAACCCGATTAAACAGGAAAGGGCGGGATTTTTCCCGCGCGGTAGATGATACTGGCCATACATTTCAAAGGCAATTTTAATGTATGCAAACTGAATAATTATAAGTAACAATATGATATCTAGTAAAACTAAAAACACATATGATTTATTGTGTTAGAGTGTAGTAGTAGTGTTGCGTTGCATAGTTGTTAGATGTAACATGCGAGAACGTGTAGAGATGTAGCTTTGGAGGGCCTACAGAGAGAAAAGTGTAATATGATCACCAAACTTCAGAATAAGATGATTACAGTCACTATATACGTTTTGTGGTGATTATACGGTCACTTGCTCACACCTCAGCATCGGATTGCACTCTGTGGACCGGCCAAATAGTCTGCGTGGCGCCATGTTGACTAGTTAAATTGACCACGTTCGTTGTGGGTCCCACCTGTCAGTTCGCATAGGCAAAAGGTCAGATAAACACAAATTTACGCAGGCGCCACAAGGCTCCAACCCGTGCGCGGGAATCACCTGGTTGTGTATGTTTCTATCAGGGCCTGATGTGTGCGCATGAACGTGTAGGTTGAGCACTTGAGCGTGAGAGTGTGTGTTGGTCGTGTGGTGTACTGGTGTGTGCATGCATGCATGCCTGTGTGCGTGTGAGTGTTGCGTGCGTGCGTGCGTGGCTGCATGTGTACGTGTGAGTGTTGCATGGGTGCATGTGTTTGTGTGAGTGTTGCGTGGATGCAGTTCGTGTGCATGCGTGCATGTGTGTATAATCACCACACCAGCTCCTGTGTGTTAAAACAGATGGCTCAGCATACCAATACAAGGCCACCTTGTCCGCTGTGCCCGCGGTCATGACTTCGAACCACCGTCCAAATATTTTTTTTGTCGTTTGTTTTCATTCTTACTAGCAAGATGCCCGTGCGTTGCATGTAACATCATGTGGTGTCTAGCTTGCATTGCTTCTTATTTGCTGGAATGGTTACTGCTTAGTTTACACAAACAGTTGTGAACATGCCATGCCGCCCTGTTTTTCATACATATTCCATCCTGGTATCATGTGTTTGCCTTACATCAAAGTAGTGAATGAGTTCTGAAGAGAGAATTTTATTGCCTTTTCTTGTCAGTTTTATTGGACAATTCAAAATCAATAAAGCGGAAGGAAGTTAGCAAGGCAGCGGATAAAGGTGCTCCTTCCGAACGGAGGGCCTCTGCAGTTTCTACTCCTCCACACGCCAAGATGATTTCCAAGACAACACATGCATAGACACTCAACAAAGCTGTGTTTATGATGAGCACGTCTCCCCTAGTGCAGCATCACCGGTGTGTTGGGGAACGTAGTAATTTCAAAAAAAAATCCTACGCACACGCAAGATCATGGTGATGCACAACAATGAGAGGGGAGAGTGTTGTCTACGTTCAGCTCGATGACAATCCCCGGACTCCGATCCAGCAAAGTGTCGGGGATGAGTTCCGTCAGCACGACGGCGTGGTGACGATCTTGATGTTCTACCGTCGCAGGGCTTCGCCTAAGCACCGCTACAATATTATCGAGGATTATGGTGGAGGGGGCACCGCACACGGCTAAAAGATCAATGATCAATTGTTGTGTCTCTGGGGTGCCCCCTGCCCCCGTATATAAAGGAGTGGAGGAGGGGGCCGGCCAAGGAGGGTGGCGCGCCCAAGGGGGGAGTCTAACTCCCACCAGGAGTAGGACTCCCCTTTTTCCTATTAGGAGTAGGAGAGGGAAGGAAGAGGAAGGAGGGAGGAAGGAAAGGGGGGCCGACCCCCCTCCCAATTTGGATTGGGCTTGGGGGGGGGCGCCCCCTACCTTGCTCCTTTCCCCTCCTTTCCACTAAGGCCCAATAAGGCCCATATACCTCCCGGGGGGTTCCGATAACCTCCCGGTGATCCGGTATTGTCCCAATCTTACCCGGAACCTTTCCGGTGTCCAAATATAGTCGTCCAATATATCAATCTTTATGTCTCGACCATTTCAAGACTCCCCGTCAAGTGCGTGATCACATCCGGGACTCTGAACAACCTTCAGTACATCAAAATATATAAACTCATATTGAAACTGTCATCGTAATGTTAAGCGTGCGGACCTTATGTGTTCGAGAACAATGTAGACATGACCGAGACACGTCTCCGGTCAATAACCAATAGCGGAACCTGGATGCTCATATTGGCTCCTACATATTCTACGAAGATCTTTATCGGTCAGACCGCATAACAACATACGTTGTTCCCTTTGTCGTCGGTATGTTACTTGCCCGAGATTCACTCGTCGGTATCTCAATACCTAGTTCAATCTCATTACCGGACAGGCTCTTTACTCGTTCCGTAATACATCATCTTGCAACTAACTTATTAGTTGCATTGCTTGCAAGGCTTAAGTGATGTGTATTACCGAGAGGGCCCAGAGATACCTCTTCGACAATCGGAGCGACAAATCCTAATCTCGAAATACGTCAACCCAACATGTACCTTTGAAGACACCTGTAGAGCACCTTTATAATCACCCAGTTACGTTGTGACATTTGGTAGCACACAAAGTCTTCCTCCGGTAAACGGGAGTTGCATAATCTCATAGTCATAGGAACATGTATAAGTCATGAAGAAAGCAATAGCAACATACTAAACGATCGGGTGCTAAGATAATGGAATGGGTCATGTCAATCACATCATTCTCCTAATGATGTGATCCTGTTAATCAAATGACAACTCATGTCTATGGTTAGGAAACATAACCATCTTTGATTAACAAGCTAGTGACACTTTGTTTGTCTATGTATTCACACAAGTATTAAGTTTCCGGTTAATACAATTCTAGCATGAATAATAAAAATTTATCATGATATAAGGAAATAAATAATAACTTTATTATTGCCTCTAGGGCATATTTCCTTCAGTCTCGCACTTGCACTACAGTCAATAATCTAGATTACAAAGTAATGATTCTAACACCCATGGAGCCTTGGTGCTGATCATGTTTTGCTCGTGGAAGAGGCTTAGTCAATGGGTGTGCTACATTCAGATCCGTATGTATCTTGCAAATCTCTATGTCTCCCACCTGGACTAGATCCCGGATGGAATTGAAGCGTCTCTTGATGTGCTTGGTTCTCTTGTGAAATCTGGATTCCTTTGCCAAGGCAATTGCACTAGTATTGTCACAAAAGATTTTCATTGGACCCGATGCACTAGGTATGACACCTAGATCGGATATGAACTCCTTCATCCAGACTCCTTCGTTTGCTGCTTCCGAAGCAGCTATGTACTCCGCTTCACATGTAGATCCCGCCACAACGCTTTTTTTAGAACTGCACCAACTGATAGCTCCACCGTTTAATGTAAATACGTATCCGGTTTGCGATTTAGAATCATCCGGATCAGTGTCAAAGCTTGCATCAACGTAACCATTTACGATGAGCTCTTTGTCACCTCCATATCCGAGAAACATATCCTTAGTCCTTTTCAGGTATTTCAGGATGTTCTTGACTGTTGTCCAGTGATCCACTCCTGGATTACTTTGGTACCTCCTTGCTAGACTTATAGCAAGGCACACATCAGGTCTAGTACACAACATTGCATACATGATAGAGCCTATGGCTGAAGCATAGGGAACATCTTTCATTTTCTCTCTATCTTCTGCAGTGGTCAGGCATTGAGTCTTACTCAACTTCACACATTGTAACACAGGCAAGAATCCTTTGTTTGCTTGATCCATTTTGAACTTCTTCAAAACTTTGTCAAGGTATGTGCTTTGTGAAAGTCCAATTAAGCGTCTTGATCTATCTCTATAGATCTTAATGTCCAATATGTAAGCAGCTTCACCGAGGTCTTTCATTGAAAAACTCTTATTCAAGTATCCCTTTATGCTATCCAGAAATTCTATATCATTTCCGATTAGAAATATGTCATCCACATATAATATCAGAAATGCTATAGAGCTCCCACTCACTTTCTTGTAAATACAGGCTTCTCCAAAAGTCTGTACAAAAACAAATGCTTTGATCACACTATCAAAGCGTTAATTCCAACTCCGAGATGCTTGTACCAGTCCATAAATGGATCGCTGGAGCTTGCACACTTTGTTAGCTCCTTTTGGATCGACAAAACCTTCTGGCTGCATCATATACAACTCTTCTTCCAGAAATCCATCAGGAATGCAGTTTTGACATCCATCTGCCAAATTTCATAATCATAAAATGCGGCAATTGCTAACATGATTCGGACAGACTTAAGCATCACTACGGGTAAGAAGGTCTCGTCGTAGTCAATTCCTTGAACTTGTCGAAAACCTTTTGTGACAAGTCAAGCTTTGTAGACAGTAACATTACCGTCAGCGTCAGTCTTCTTCTTGAAGATCCATTTATTTTCAATTGCTTGCCGATCATTGGGCAAGTCAACCAAAGTCCACACTTTGTTCTCATACATGGATCCCATCTTAGATTTCATGGCTTCAAGCCATTTTGCGGAATCTGGGCTCACCATTGCTTCTTCATAGTTCGTAGGTTCATCATGATATAGTAGCATGACTTCCAGAACAGGATTACCGTACCACTCTGGTGCAGATCTTACTCTGGTTGATCTACGAGGTATAGTAGTAACTTGTTCTGAAGTTTCATGATCATCATCATTAGCTTCCTCACTAATTGGTGTAGGTGTCACAGAAACTCGTTTCTGTGATGTACTACTTTCCAATAAGGGAGCAGGTACAGTTATCTCATCAAGTTCTACTTTCCTCCCACTCACTTCTTTCGAGAGAAACTCCATCTCTAGAAAGGATCCATTCTTCGCAACAAATGTCTTGCCTTCGGATCTGTGATAGAAGGTGTACCCAACAGTCTCCTTCGGGTATCCTATGAAGACACATTTCTCCGATTTGGGTTCGAGCTTATCAGGTTGAAGCTTTTTCACATAAGCATCGCAGCCCCAAACTTTCAGAAACGACAACTTTGGTTTCTTGCCAAACCATAGTTCATAAGGCGTCGTCTCAACGGATTTTGATGGTGCCCTATTTAACGTGAATGCGGCCGTATCTAAAGCATAACCCCAAAGCGATAGCGGTAAATCTGTAAGAGACATCATAGATCACACCATATCAAGTAAAGTACGATTACGACGTTCGGACACACCATTACGCTATGGTGTTCCGGGTGGCGCGAGTTGCGAAACTATTCCGCATTGTTTCAAATGTAAACCAAACTCGTAACTCAAATATTCTCCTCCACGATCAGATCATAGAAACTTTATTTTCTTGTTAGGATGATTTTCAACTTCACTCTGAAATTCTTTGAACTTTTCAAATGTTTCAGACTTATGTTTCATTAAGTAGATATACCCATATCTACTTAAATCATCTGTGAAGGTGAGAAAATAACAATATCCGCCACGAGCTTCAACATTCATTGGACCACATACATCTGTATGTATGATTTCCAACAAATCTGTTGCTCTGTCCATAGTACCGGAGAACGACGTTTTAGTCATCTTGCCCATGAGGCACAGTTCGCAAGTACCAAGTGATTCATAATCAAGTGGTTCTAAAAGTCCATCAGTATGGAGTTTCTTCATGCGCTTTACACCGATATGACCTAAACGGAAGTGCCACAAATAAGTTGCACTATCATTATCAACTCTGCATCTTTTGGCTTCAACATTATGAATATGTGTATCACTACTATCGAGATTCATCAAAAATAGACCACTCTTCAAGGGTGCATGACCATAAAAGATATTACTCATATAAATAGAACAACCATTATTCTCTGATTTAAATGAATAACCGTCTCGCATCAAACAAGATCCAGATATAATGTTCATGCTCAACGCTGGCACCAAATAACAATTATTTAGGTCTAATACTAATCCCGATGGTAGATGTAGAGGTAGCGTGCCGACTGCGATCACATCGACTTTGGAACCATTTCCCACGCGCATCTTCACCTCGTCCTTCGCCAGTGTTCGCTTAATCCGCAGTCCCTGTTTCGAGTTGCAAATAATAGCAACAGAACCAGTATCAAATACCCAGGTGCTACTGCGAGCTCTAGTAAGGTAGACATCAATAACATGTATATCACATATACCTTTGTTCACCTTGCCATCCTTCTTATCCGCAAAATACTTGGGGCAGTTCCGCTTCCAGTGACCAGTCTGCTTGCAGTAGAAGCACTCAGTTTCAGGCTTAGGTCCAGACTTGGGTTTCTTCTCCTGAGCATCAACTTGCTTGCTGTTCTTCTTGAAGTTCCCCTTCTTCTTCCCCTTGCCCTTTTTCTTGAAACTAGTGGTCTTGTTGACCATCAACACTTGATGCTCCTTCTTGATTTCTACCTCCGCAGCTTTTAGCATTGCGAAGAGCTCGGGAATTGTCTTATCCATCCCTTGCATATTATAGATCATCACGAAGCTCTTGTAGCTAGGTGGAAGTGATTGGAGAATTCTGTCAATGACGCAATCATCCGGAAGATTAACTCCCAGTTGAATCAAGTGATTATTATACCCAGACATTTTGAGTATATGCTCACTGACAGAACTGTTCTCCTCCATCTTGCAGCTATAGAACTTATTGGAGACTTCATATCTCTCAATCCGGGCATTTGCTTGAAATATTAGCTTCAACTCCTGGAACATCTCATATGCTCCATGACGTTCAAAACGTCGTTGAAGACCCGGTTCTAAGCCGTAAAGCATGGCACATTGAACTATCGAGTAGTCATCAACTTTGCTCTGCCAGACGTTCTTAATGTCGTCAGTTGCATCAGCAGCTGTCCTGGCACCCAGCGGTGCTTCCAGGACGTAATTCTTCTGTGCAGCAATGAGGATAATCCTCAAGTTACGGACCCAGTCCGTATAATTGCTACCATCATCTTTCAACTTTGCTTTCTCAAGGAACGCATTAAAATTCAACGGAACAACAGCACGGGCCATCTATCTACAATCAAACATAAACAAGCAAGATACTATCAGGTACTAAGTTCATGATAAATTTAAGTTCAATTAATCATATTACTTAAGAACTCCCACTTAGGAAGACATACCTCTAATCTTCTAAGTGATCACGTGATCCAAATCAACTAAACCATAACCGATCATCACGTGAAATGGAGTAGTTTTCAATGGTGAACATCACTATGTTGATCATATCTACTATATGATTCACGCTCGACCTTTCGGTCTCGTGTTTCGAGGCCATATCTGCATATCACTAACGCTTAGTGATAAAGTAAAGCATTACAGGGCGATTGCATTGCATACAATAAAGCGACAACCATATGGCTCCTGCCAGTTGCCGATAACTTGGTTACAAAACATGATCATGTCATACAATAAAATTTAGCATCATGCCTTGACCATATCACATCACAACATGCCCTTCAAAAACAAGTTAGACGTCCTCTACTTTGTTTGTTGGAAGTTTTACGTGGCTGCTACGGGCGTAGCAAGAACCAATCTTACCTACGCATCAAAAACCACAACGATAGTTTGTCAAGTTGGTGCTGTTTTAACCTTCGCAAGGACCGGGCGTAGCCACACTCGGTTCAACTAAAGTTGGAGAAACTGACACCCGCCAGCCACCTGTGTGCAAAGCACGTTGGTAGAACCAGTCTCGCGTAAGCGTATGCGTAATGTCGGTCCGGGCCGCTTCATCCAACAATACCGCCGAACCAAAGTATGACATGCTGGTAAGCAGTATGACTTATATCGCCCACAACTCACTTGTGTTCTACTCGTGCATATAACATCAACACATAAAACCTAGGCTCGGATGCTACTGTTGGGGAATGTAGTAATTTCAAAAAAATTCCTACGCACACGCAAGAACATGCTGACGCACAGCAACGAGAGGGGAGAGTGTTGTCTACATACCCTCGTAGACCGGAAGCGGAAGCGTTATAACAACGCGGTTGATGTAGTTGTACGTCTTCACGGCCCGACCGATCAAGCACCAAAACTACGGCACCTCCGAGTTTTTGCACACGTTGAGCTCGATGACGATCCCCGGCCTCCGATCCAGCAAAGTATCGGGGATGAGTTCCGTCAGCACGACGGCGTGGTGACGATCTTGATGATCTACCGTCGCAGGGCTTCGCCTAAGCACCGCTACAATATTATCGAGGACTATGGTGAAGGGGGCACCGCACACGGCTAAGAGATCAATTATCAATTGTTGTGTCTCTGGGGTGCCCCCCTGCCCCCGTATATAAAGGAATGGAGGAGGGGGCCGACCAAGGAGGGTGGTGCGCCCAAGGGGGGAGTCCAACTCCCACCAGGAGTAGGACTCCTCTTTTTCCTATTATGAGTAGGAGAGGGAAGGAAGAGGAAGGAGGGAGGAAGGAAAGGGGGAGCCGGCCCCCCTCCCAATTCGGATTGGGCTTGGGGGGGCGCCCCCTCCCTTGCTCCTTTCCCCTCATTTCCACTAAGGCCCAATAAGGCCCATATACCTCTCGGGGGGTTCCGATAACCTCCCGGTGATCCGGTATTGTCCCAATCTTACCCGGAACCTTTCTGGTGTCCAAATATAGTCGTCCAATATATCGATCTTTATGTCTCGACCATTTAGAGACTCCTCGTCAAGTCCGTGATCACATCCGAGACTCCGAACAACCTTCGGTACATCAAAATATATAAACTCATAATGAAACGGTCATCGTAACGTTAAGCGTGCGGACCCTACGGGTTCGAGAACAATGTAGACATGACCGAGACACGTCTCCGGTCAATAACCAATAGCGGAACCTGGATGCTCATATTGGCTCCTACATATTCTACGAAGATCTTTATCGGTCAGACCGCATAACAACATACGTTGTTCCCTTTGTCATCGGTATGTTACTTGCCTGAGATTCGATTGTCGGTATCTCAATACCTAGTTCAATCTCGTTACCGGCAAGTCTCTTTACTCATTCCGTAATACATCATCTTGCAACTAACTTATTAGTTGCATTGCTTGCAAGGCTTAAGTGATGTGTATTATCGAGAGGGCCCAGAGATACCTCTCCGACAATCGGAGCGACAAATCCTAATCTCGAAATACGCCAACCCAACATGTACCTTTGGAGACACCTGTAGAGCACCTTTATAATCTCCCAGTTACGTTGTGACATTTGGTAGCACACAAAGTGTTCCTCCGGTAAACGGGAGTTGCATAATCTCATAGTCATAGGAACATGTATAAGTCATGAAGAAAGCAATAGCAACATACTAAACGATCGGGTGCTAAGCTAATGGAATGGGTCATGTCAATCACATCATTCTCCTAATGATGTGATCCCGTTAATCAAATGACAACTCATGTCTATGGTTAGGAAACATAACCATCTTCGATTAATGAGCTAGTCAAGTAGAGGCATACTAGTGACACTTTGTTTGTCTATGTATTCATACAAGTATTACGTTTCCAGTTAATACAATTCTAGCATGAATAATAAACATTTATCATGATATAAGGAAATAAATAATAACTTTATTATTGCCTGTAGGGCATATTTCCTTCACGGTGCTCCCTCTAACTTGGCACTGTTATATGTGGTTGCATGTTATGTGTGTTGTCTAGCTTGTATTGCTTCTAATTTTGTTGAATTCCATCTGCTTACTTTACACATTATACTTGAATAAGACACGTGTTCCTGTTTCTAGAACATACAATATCTGTCTATCACATCATGTTCTTACATCAAATTACTACTACTGTGTAACCTGCAACAATCACTTATCATAGGACACGTTTGACTTCGGAGTGTGATATAGGTTACATCTCACATTCTTTTCTAGCTTGTATTACTAATTTGTTGAAATGGCACTTATGACGAGACAGTTTTAACTTGGTAGAGTGATATTCGTTGCATCTTTCATATGGTGTCTAGCTTTCATTGCTTCTAATTTGTTGAAATGCCTTCTCCTTAGTTTACACATCATAAGCTGTGAATATGCAATGCTGTGAATATGCAATGCTGTGAATATGCAATGGCACTAATGACGAGAGACTTCTAACATGGTAGTGTGATGTTGTTTGCATCTTGCATATGATTTATTTCTTGTACTGCTTCACATTTTTTTAAACGCCATTTATGATGAGACACTGTTAACTTGGCAGAGCGATATTTGTAGCATCTTTCATATGGTGTCTACCTTCCATTGCATTGCTTCTAATTTGGTGAAATGTCTTCTTCTTAGTTTACACATCATAGTTCTGGTTATCTCTTTCGTCATGTTTTTGATACATATTACATCCTCCTATCATGTGGTTGTCTAACATCAAAGTTCAGTTCGTCTACATCACGCATCAATTTGTTCTGAAGAACTAAATTGTTATTCGTTTTTCTTGTCGGCTTGACTTAACATGGCACAAAGAAAGAGGAAGAAACACAGAATGGCAGGGAATGAGAAGCGGATGAATCCTGCAGATTCTGCTGGTACTGATGGTGCAATAGAAGGTCAAAGTCCAGCAGAAAATTCTACAAACACGACATCCCATGCTACACGAGTTGCAAAAAAAGACAAACAGAAACAAATAGCTGCCACCAAACAAGAAGAGACAGCCCTAGTTCTTGCAACACCTACCACAGTACTACCAGCTGCACGACGTACTCGTGCGTCAACTAAGCTAGCAGCACGTTCCCAAGCTCCCTTGCCACCTGACACTACTTCCCAAGCACTCTTGACACAAGAAGAGTTGGCAATATCAGATGAACCTTGTGAGCTTCAACGACAAGAAGGTAGTTGCTGGAGTCAAGTTACAGTTGCATGCTTCTTTATATGTAGTCTCACAGTTTGATGTACACTAACACTTCCTAGGTTTGTTGTTGGACTAGCACCTAGGCGCAAGAGGAAACAAACATCAGGGATAATGCTCGATAGGTTAACTAAATCTAGAGGAGGAAGAATGGAGATCCGTTTTGAGGCAGGTTTAAAAAGGCCACGTGATGTTGCTATTAGGTGTCATGTACGTATCCTCCCAACATGGATTCAGCACAGGAATGACAAAGACGAAACCCAGTTCAACATCTTCCTCGACCATTTATCTGTAAGTATGGTTATGTATGGAAACTAGTAATATTGTCTTGCTCTGTCCAATACTTTCTAGGTTGCTGATAATGAGACTCCCATAATTTTCAACAGATGAGGTTCAAATTGGATAGCCAAGATGATGCAACCAGACAAGCTTGCACCCATGTTTTCAAGTCTGCTCTGTGACGGTATCGGTATAACTTGAGGAAAACTCACTTTGAAGGCAAGGCTAATAGTGAACTTGCCCAAACATCTCCAGTGGAAAATATATCTGATGAAGACTGGAGAGGCCTCGTTAAACACTGGTCCGATCCGAAGTATCATGTACATTATATATATATGTCATCAGATCACATGTTAAAGTCCTATTTACGCATGTGCCACACAAATCTATCTTCTTGTAGGTGAACTGTTCAAAGAACAAGGCCAACCGTACGAAAGTGAAATTCCAACAGACGACAGGATCTCGTAGCTATATTGCACACTGCGAGGCTCTTGTAATTAGCTGTTGTTTCACTCTTTTCGCTGTACCATATTATCAGATCTATATTGACTTGTTCCAAATGCAGAGGAAAGCCCGCAAGGACCAAAAAGTACCTGAACCAAATGCTGTGGAAATCTTCAAGGACTGTCACACCAGCAAGAAGAAGGGCATGACTACACCAGTCAAAGCCGCTGTTGTAAGTCCTTAATCCTCATGCCTTTTAACTACTACTTACTCTGACTTGTGCCTTGAACTGCATGGTTTGCAGCCAATGTCTATTACTCTTTTCAATTTTATACACAATTGTCTTAGCATATCATTGCACCTTACAAAGTTTAAAAGAGAGTAGTGATGTTCCTTTGATCTTGACCCGTAATCTAGTTCCGTGCTGGACTTGCCCACACAACGTTACAATTGCCTGTTTGTCTGTTCTCAGTTGTTTTGTGATATGAATGACATCATACTATGCTTACCGTATTATAAACTTCGTCTCTTTATCCTTAGCCCTCAATAAAATGTGAAGAAATTGACAATACATTAGCGATGGTACATGGTCATATGTTTGGAACCTGGTTTTATTATGTACTTTGCAATAAAATACAACTAATATTTTACATGGGTTCACCAGAATAAATTCTGTATATAGAACAAAGCTATTTTGTTTGGTTTTGCTGCCTCCTTAATATCTTCTGTTCTGGTACTACTAATGTAAAACCTCAACTTTTTAGCGAGCTATGGAAAAAATGGTGGAACCGCCAGCTTCTGAAGGTGGCGAGGCAACTATAATCGCAATGTCAGCTCTTGCTGCAGTGGGTCAGTACCTGTCCACTAACAGTGCCAAAAGCATGTTCCTGCGTAATACTGGGTTGGTTGTTAAGGCAATATCGTCCAAACTGCCTCATGATCAAGATATGCAAGCTCAAAGCAATGTTGTATCTGCGCTCCAGACACAAGTCCATTCCCTAACAGAGACCCTTTGTGAAACAAGGAGAAACATTGCTCAATGTCGTCAAGATAGGCATGGTTTTGAAACCAGACTATCAGACATTTGCTATGTTGTTCAGGAGCCTAGAGGAAATGAAGGCGAGGGTTATGGTGCTCCATCGGACAATACAGCATGAAAACGTAACAGTCAGGTCAAATGAACTGAGCTTCTGAACTTCTGGTGGTGCATTTATCTGCTAGACTGTTAAGTTTTATGCCAACCTTCCTTTTGTTATATAGTTGTAATTTGTTTTGGTGTGATACAAAATTTATTCTTAACGTGCAGCCACCGCTTGAAGAAAACAGCAAGCCATTTTTGTATAGTGTAGGGTGTTCCCTATATTTGCAATGGTGGCGATCTTTGATGCCGAGTGGATGTAATCTGTGCAATCGCCTTAATAGCCTAGCGTTAGTTTTGGCCTTATTTATTTCCTACTCTTCTTTTTCCCTGGTTTACTAGTGGCCGCAACTACCATGGGCCATATACGGGCCGTAGGTTCCATGGGTCTCCTACGAGCCGTCGATAAATGGGCCTATAATCGGTGGGCCTCGGGCCGTCGGATAAATGGGTCTACATGGGCCATAATCGGACATAATTGGTATCGGCCCAGCACGGTAACAGGCCGTAGGACAGCAAAGGCCTAATTCTGTCACAGGCATAACGGGTCATTAATGGGCCAGAATATAGGATGGGCTGGAAACAGCGCAACGGGTTAACAAGCCAGAAATGGGCCGACTCTTGCCATGGGCTGAATTTGGCCCATTAGGGTAACAGGCCAGTAATGGGCCGACTCCTGCCATGGGCCGAATTTGGCCCGTTAGTGGAATAGGCCAGTAACGGACCGACTCTTGCCATGGGCCGAATTTGGCCCATTAGGGGAACAGGCCAGTAACGGGCCGGAAGTAATCGAGGGCCAAAAAGGAGCCCAAGAACGTATAGGCCGTAAATAGGCCGAAAGCTAACACGGGATGGAAACGGCCCATGTAAATCACGGGCCGTTAACGAGTATAAATAAAATTACTATTCATTATGGGCTAGAGTCACCGTGGGCCTTTACCTGGGCCGGCCTATTATGGCACACGAAAATCTTGTGGGCCTTTACCTGGGCCGGCCCATTATGGCCCGCGAAATCATGTGGGCCTTTAGCTGGGCCAGCCCATTATGCTCCGCAAAATCTCGTGGGCCTTTAGCTAGACCGGCCCATTATTGTCCGCAAAATCTTGTGGGCCTTTAGTTGGGCTGGCCCATTTAAACTTGTTGGGCCGTGCCACATGTCGATGTATCATAGGCGCCTTCTGTCCAGTGAGTTGATGACATCTGTCTCGACGATGAGTCGACACGTGTTTCCTCTAGCCAATGATGATTTTACACGTGGAAAATCCCCATTGGTCGGTGCTGTTAACGGGTTATCGGATCCAAAAACCGACCCGATAGCTTAACGGCGTTCCGTTACGGTGGATGCCACGTGTCGGTCACCCTTGACGAAAGCACTTCTGTGACGCGCGATTTATCGTCATGGAAGTAGACACTTCCGTGATGATAATTTTGGTAATGTCATGGAACACTTCTATGACAGCACATGTATGACTATCTTGATTCTGTCATAAATTTGTCATGGATGTACATGCATGATAAAAAAGCGACCTACTGTGACAAACACGTATCATCACGGAACTGTATTTTTTTTAGTGAAGTAGATGACTAGATGATCGTTTCTCCTACTTTAGAATGCATGCAATTGTTTATTGAGGTGTGTGCGAATGATCCATATAGTCACTTATGTAATTGGATATTTATTTCAGTTATATATATATACATGTTATTCTACTGTAGACAGAGCAATTCACACGGCTTATTAGCAGCAATCGTCTGTGTTATTATTGGTCTTCACACACATTTCTGATTACAGACATGTTTGCAGAGTATCACACACATCTTGATCTGGCTGACCATTTCTTTTGTGTTGCCTAATCACAAACAATTCATCCGAGTGAACCGTATGCTCTACATCACACACGCAAACAGTTCATTGAGCTGAGCCGTATGCCCTGCATCACACACACAACTAAAATCTAAACCGTGTTTGATAGCTCCGCCATCGCAAACGTTTTGCACCTTTTTGACGGTTCTTTTACAACACCATTTGCGATTATGGCATCGCACACAGTTTTGTGGAAGGGTCTCTGATCATAGTGTCGCGTTTGGACCATCCTGCAGTAGTGATGGTCTCTGTCAAAGGACCCTGCAATCAAATACAAGAAATCTCTTGTGTCCCCAACACACCCGATACAATGACAAATTGTATAGGTGCACTAGTTCGGCGAAGAGATGGTGATAAAAGTGTAATACGGATGGTAGAAATATATTTTTATAATCTGAATAAATAAAAACAGCAAGGTAGCAAATAGTAAATGGGCACAAAAACGGTATTTCAATGCTTAAAAACAAGGCCTAGGGTCCGTACTTTCACTAGTGCAATTTCTCAACAATGCTAACATAGTTGGATCATATGATTATCCCTCAAAGTGTAACGAAGAATCACTCCCGAGTTCCTATTAGCGGAGAACAAAAGATAGGAATTGTTTGTAGGGAACGAAACCTCCTCAAAGCTATTCTTTCTGTTCGATCTATTTAAGAGTCCGTACTAAAATAACACAAAGCTATTGTTTTCGTTCGATCTATCCTAGAGTTTATACTAGAATAACACCAAAGCATATTCACATTCATAATACTCACTCCACACAAATAACTACAACGAGTGCCCCAAGATTTCCAATGGAGAAACAAGGACAAGAACGTGCATCAACCCCTATGCATAGATTACCCAAATGTCACCGCGGGAATCTGCAAGTTGAGTGCCAAAACATATATCAAGCGAATCAATACGATACCCCATTGTCACCACGAGTATTCAATTGCAAGACCTATATCAAGTGTTCTCAAATCTATAAAAGTATTCAATCAGATAACAACGAGATTTCAAAGGGAAAAACTCAATTCATCACAACAAGCTAGAGAGGGGAAAATACCATATGATCCGACTATATTAACAAAGCCCATGATACATCAAGATCATAACATCTCAAGAACATGAGAGGGAGAGAGAGAGATTAAACACATAACTACTTGTACAAACCCTCATCCCCGAGGGTGGACTACTCCCTCCTCATCGTGGTGGTCACCGGGATGATGAAGATGGCCACCGGAGATGATTCCCCCCTCCAGCAGGGTGCCAGAACGGGTCTAGACTAGTTTTCGGTGGCTACGGAGCCCTGCAGCAGCGGAACTTCTGATCTAGGTTAACTCCAAGGGGTTTCGGAATATTTGGGAATTTATAGTGCAAAGAAGGAGTATGGGAGGCCACCGAGGTGGGCACAACCCACCTGGGCGTGCCAGGGGGCCCTGGCGCGCCCTGGTGGGTTGTGCCCCCCCTTGGGGCACCCCCAGGTGCAGCTCTGGCCCATTGGGTTCCTTCCAATCCATAAAAAATCCACAAAAAGTTTTGCGATGTTTGGACTCCGTTTAATATTGATTTTCTGCAATGTAAAAAACAAGCAAAAAACTGCAACTCGCACTGGGCACTGGGTCAATAGGTTTGTCCCAAAAAATGATATAAAGTTGCTATAAAATGATTGTAAAACATCCAAGATGATAATATATTGGCATGAATACTTCATAAATTATAGATACGTTGGAGACGTATCAGCATCCCGAAGCTTAATTCCTACTCGTCCTCGAGTAGGTAAATGATAAAAGAAATAATTTGTGAAGTGTGAATGCTAGCAAAGTGCATAAGTTTGATCAATGATAATTTCAATCACGTTTCCTAGCATCATAACAGAAATTCTTTCTTATGAAACTTCTCATGTTGTAGTAGCAACCAATTCACATGTTAAGGTTCAGACAATGAATTCTCTTGAAACTCAACAACCTATGTTCTTAGTCACCAAGCAATTGCAATTCAACTTATTCAACAGAGTTTGAGTAAGAGCTCCACATACTCAACCATCATATGGTCTTCTATGATTGCTAACACTCACCTTGTACACATGAGCAAAACGTTTCAACCGGACACACAGAAAGATAGGGGCTTATTGTTTTGCCTCCCAACGTATTCACCTCAAGGGTGATGTAAACAATAATAACTCATGCTACCCATATTCAACTGGACATATGTGCCTAGATCTTTCCTCACCACATGATGCTTGCCAAAAGATAAAAATAAAAAAGGAATAGAGAGAAGAACTTTGACTCTTTGCATAAAAGTAAATACATAAAAATAAAACATAGGCCCTTCGCAGAGGGATGTAGGGATTTGTAGAGGTGCCAGAGCTCAAAGCGAAAATTAGAAATAAAAACATTTTGAGAGGCATACCTTTCCCACCAACGAAAACGACTTAGAGCTCCCAACACTTTCCATGCTAGATATATCATAGGCGGTTCTGAAGCAGAAAATAAAGTTTATTCCTTTTTCCACCATACTTTCACTTTCCATGGCTAACAGTATCCACGGGTGCCCTCCATACCAACACTTTCCATGAAATTTATTATTTGACAACATAAAGTAAATTCATTTTTCATTTCGGGACTAGGCATCCCTAATACCTTTGCCTTACTCTCGTGCAATGACAAGTGAATAAACACTCATCGTGAGAATAACACATCTAGCATGGAAAATATTGGCCACCCCTCACCACCTCGCGAGCAGTACGAGCACACAAAAGAGAAATTTATTTTGAATTTTAGAGATGGCACATACAAATTTGCTTAGAACGGCAAAAGAATACCGCATATAGGTAGGTATAGTGGACTCTTGAAAATAAGATTTGGGTTAAGGGTTTTTGGATGCAAAAGTAGTATCTCTACTTGGTGCGGAATTTTTGTCTAGCAAAGATGGGGGCAAGCACCACATGTTGAAGGATCTATGACAATATAACTTCTATGTGAATATAATATTTTGGCATATAATATTTTGATGGGGGCTCACAATCACAAAAGATTTTCATGATAGTGTATTTATATGTGAAAGTTCTCTTCCTTAGACTAATTATTCGTGAATTGCTTGTTTGAACAATATTGTGATTGTCAAGCCTCAAAACATTTCACTTTCTAAACCCAATGTGAAGCTACCACTAGGCATGATATGATTTCCACTTCATGACATTCAATTTATTCAACAATTTACTCCAAGGATATAACTGAAGCACAAGAGTAAATGACATAGAAAAGAGCTTTGTTGACAGGATGTGAATGCCACTTACTGAGCTTCCCAGGCAACTATTTGAGGGATCCATTTTATTTAAAAACTTTCAGATCTAAGCATTTTATTAAAACATGAAGCAAAATGAAAATAAAATGACATTCTAAGAATAGCACAACTCATGTGAAGAAGCAAAAACTTAGGCTCAACCGATACTAACTGATAATTGTTGAAGAAGAAAGGCGGGATGCCTACCGGGGCATCCCCAAGCTTAGATGCTTGAGACTTCTTGAATACCATCTTGGGATGCCTTGGGCATCCCCAATCTTGAGCTCTTGTGTCTCCTCAATTCCTCTCATACCACAGTTTTCCTAAATCTCAAAAGCTTCATCCACACAAAACTCAACAAGAACTCGTGAGATAAGTTAGTATAAACCAATGCAAAATACCTTATCATTCTCTACTGTAGAAAATCATTAAAATTATTATTCAACATTGCATACTAAATTCCTCTGCATATTTAATACTGCTATCCTCAAATAGAATCATTAAAGACGCAAACATAACAGCAATCTGCCAAAACAGTACAGTCCGTAAAGAATGCAAGAGTGTCAATACTTCCATAACTTAAAAACTATGAAAATTTACCACACTGTAGAAAATTTATCAGACCTCATTTTGCAAAAAGTTTCTACATTTTATCACATTCTGACTTTTCTAGGGAATTTTTGCAACAGCGGTAAACTTTATGTTTTCAAACAGCAACATGTATACTTGCAAAATAAGCATGGCAAAGGCTATCAATGCCACTTTTATTGAAATAAAAGATGCAAAACATTATTCTAAATAATAGCAAACAAATCCTAACAAAAATAAATTGGTGCTCCAAGAAAAACACATATCAGGTGACGAATGAAAACATAGCTCCAAGTGAGGTCACGGATAATGTTGGAGACGAAAGAGGGGATGCCTTCCGGGGCATCCCCAAGTGTAACGCCCCATATGTAACTAGCCATATTTGTATTCCAACTCTTGCCATTTTCGGCACGAAGTTATGTTATTTCCTCGTTGTTTGGTTTTGTCTCCGTGTTGCTTTTGTCTTTGTCATGCATCTCATACCATGTCATCATGTGCATCGCATTTGCATACGTGTTCGTCTCATGCATCCGAGCATTTTCCCCGTTGTCCGTTTTGCATTCCGGCGCTCCTATGTCCTCCGTTGTCCCCTTTTGCCTCTTTTCGTGTGCGGGTGTTAAATGTTCTCGGATTGGACTGAGAGTTGCCAAGCGGCCTTGGTTTACTACCGGTAGACCACTTGTCAAGTTTCGTGCCATTTGGACTTCGTTTGATACTCCAACGGTTAACCGAGGAACCGTAAAGGCCTCGTGTGTGTGGCAGCCCAACACCTCTCCAAAGTGGCCCAAAACCCACCAAAACCCCCTCCATCATCTCGGCAGTTTGATCATGATCACGTGGCCGAAAACCGTGCTCAATTTGGAGCCTCCTAGCTCCTCCTATGTATAAATAGGCATCTCCCCCGAAAATCCCGGATCATTTCCACCCCTAAACCCTAGCCCCGCTCCCTCCGCGCGCCGGACACGTCCGGTCCACGCCGGACGAATCGCCACCGCCGCTCCGCACCAATCGCCGCCCGCCACATGGCGCATCGGCGCCCACATCGCCGCCATCCCGCCCGGGCCCACGGGAGGCCCTCCCGACCCGGCTCATCCCCGCCGCCCGACTCCACCTGCGTGCGCCGAAGGCCGCCGCGCCACCATTTCCTCCTCCTCGCCGGCCTCCGTGCTCCGGCCGCTGTCTCACCGCACCGCCGACCGCCGCTCGCCGCCCGGAGCTCCCCTCATCGCCCCGCGTCGCTCCAGCGCCTCCACCGTCGCCGCCTCGCCGCCTCCCGGCTAGATCCGGCTCGGTCACCACCAGCTCCGGCGACCTAGCTCCTGTTACGACCGTCTACAGTAACTCTGGTGAGCTCCCCGTCAAACCTTGTTTTGCGTGCCTCGGATCTGGATCGGATACAGTAAACCCTAGACGGTTGACTTTTCTCCCTGTTTTCAGTATTTTTAGCATATTTCATCATGTCATATATTTGCATCCGTGGCTCCGTTTTGTGCATGTAGCATATCAAATTGTTCTTCTTGATGTGTACTTCATTTCATTCCATTGCACCATGTTCTTTTGAGTTCATCTTGATGCCCTAAATGTTGTTGCAAGAGTGCTATGTAATGTTAGTTTCAGATTCTTATCAGATTATGGACATTTTGTCATTTTTGCCATGTTTAATGTGTGCCTCCTATGATCTTGAGCCCTACATGTGTTTTGTTGTATGCCATTCCATCTTTACAGGGGTGTATGCCATGTTTTTTATGATCTTTCTGCTGACTAGCACAAGCATGCAAAGTACCTCTCGTAATGTTGCTGATTTCAGGGACTTAGAATTCTTCTAAGTCATTTCCCTGATAATATTTTTATGCCATGTATTCTTGTTGGTACAGAGTGATCCATTTCTCTTTCGAGCATGTTTAGTAAGGATGATTTTAAGATATTGTTATGCTCTATCCATCCATGTCTTTGTTTGAAATTATGGAGCACCCTAACATGACTCAATCTTGCTCTACTTTTGCTACAAAATGTTCCAGGAAGATTGTTTACGTGTTAAGCAATTTTGCCGAGGTTGTTGTAGTTGATCCATGCATGCTATGAGAGTGTTCTTGCCATGTTTAGCTTATTTAACATGTCTACTTGTTGGGTGTATGCTTAGCTTGTCATGCAATGCCTTGTGGTGAGTGCATTGAGCTCGCAAACATGCCTACGTAATTCTGTTTTGCCATGTTCCAGTTTTCTGCTAAGTCCGAATCTGTTAATGAAACTTGCTATGTTCACATGGTTGCCATTGTATTTTCTGATCCCTTTTGGCTTATGGTCAGTAGGGGACTTTTTTTATATGCCTTGTGTAGTTTCATGCCATGCCTTGCTCTGCCATGATATGTTCCTGTAGCATGTTGTTATCTTGCTCCAAACATTGCTTCCTGATGTTAAATCCTGACATGTTATTTTCACTAAGTCTGTGAACCTGATATCTTTTGCACTTTTGCCATGCTTGTTTGAACCTACTATTGAGTGAGTTAGCCGTAGCTCAATGTTCATCTTTTGTCAAGAACCTTGAGTGGATCACTGCCATGTGCTTTGTTGCTGTGTTAGAGTGCAGCAGTTTGTTGTTCTTGATGCATTTAGATGGCCTCGTGCTATTAATCGCAGATCGGTGCCATATTTGTTGTGCTTGTCATTTGCAAACCGTGCATCCGATTCCGACGATCTTTATATCGATTTTGACCGAAATCAACTCATCTTTCCAGTGGAACTCTTAGTTTTCCAAGTTTAGGCATGGTTCAATATTTCCTTTCCGAAGCATGCATATGCATTCCATATCACATCCCGCATATCATGCCATGTTTTGCATCTTGTTGCTTGCGCATTACACCGTGGTTGATCGTGGTTCCCTTTGCTTGTGTTCTTGCTTTGGGTAGAGCTGGGAGACGAGTACGTGATCAAGGAACCCATTGAGAATGTTTATGAGGATCAAACTTATGTCAACTCGGAGAACTTTGCAGGCAAGATGACCATACCCTCGAAATCACTTCTATATTTGCTTGCTAGTTGCTCGCTCTATTGCTATGCCTATGCTACGATACCTACCACATGCCTTATCATGCCTCCCATATTGCCATGTCAAACCTCTAACCCACCTTGTCCTAGCAAACCGTTGTTTGGCTATGTTACCGCTTTGCTCAGCCCCTCTTATAGCGTTGCTAGTTGCAGGTGAAGTTTGGAGTTTGTTCCTTGTTGGAACATGTTTATTGTTGGGATATCACTATTATATCTTGTCTACTTTAATGCATCTATACACTTGGTAAAGGGTGGAAGGCTCGTCCTTATGCCTGGTGTTTTGTTCCACTCTTGCAGCCCTAGTTTCCGTCATATCGGTGTTATGTTCCTTGATTTTGCTTTCCTTACGCATTTGGGTTATAATGGGAACCCCTTGACAGTTCGCCTTGAATAAAACTCCTCCAGCAAGGCCCAACCTTGGTTTTACCATTTGCCACCTAGCCTCTTTTCCCTTGGGTTCCATGGACTCAAGGGTCATCTTTATTTTAAACCACCCCGGGCCAGTGCTCCTTTGAGTGTTGGTCCAAAACAGAGCCACTTGCAGCACCACCTCGGGGAAACTTGAGGGTTGGTTTTAGTTGTACGTAATGTTCATCCGGTGTGCCCTGAGAACGAGATATGTGCAGCTCCTATCGGGATTTGTCGTCACAGCGGGTGATCTTGCTGGACTTGTTTTACCATTGTCGAGATGTCTTGTAACCGGGATTCCGAGTCTGATTGGGTCGTCCTGGGCGAAGGAATATCCTTCGTTGATCATGAGAGCTTGTGATGGGCTAAGTTGGGACACCCCTGCAGGGTTTTGAACTTTCGAAAGCCGTGCCCGCGGTTATGGGCAGATGGGAATTTGATAATGTATGGTTGTAGAAAACCTAAAACTTAATTTAATTAAAATGGATCAACAACGTGTGTAGCCGTGATGGTCTCTTTTCGGCGGAGTCTGGGAAGCGAACACGGTCTCGAGTTATGCTTGAACGTAAGTAGTCTTGGATCACTTCTTTAGCATAGTTTCTCGACCGTGCCTTGCCTTCTCTTCTTGCTCTCATTTGCGTATGTTAGCCACCATATATGCTAGTGCTTGCTGCAGCTCCACCTCATACTTTTTCCCTACTTATAAGCTTAAATAGTCTTGATCACGAGGGTGTGAGATTGCTGAGTCCCCGTGACTCACAGATTAATTCGAAAACCAGATGCAGGGACCGATGATACCGTTCCAGGAGATATGACTGAGCTCAAGTGGGAGTTCGATGAGGACTCAGGGCGATACTACGTTTCCTTTCCAGACGATCAGTAGTGGAGCCCAGTTGGGGCGATCGGGGACATTATGCATTTGGGGTTGTCTTTATTTTGGTTTCGTAGTCAGACCTTGATTGTATCTGGATGATTGTAATGATATATTTATGCTATTGTGTGACGTGGCGATTGTAAGCCAACTACGTACCTTTTCTTATTTAGGACATGGGATGTGTAAAGACTACCCCTCTTGCGACATACCCTACAATGCGGTTATGCCTCTAAGTCATGCTCTGACATGTGGGAGATGTAGCCGCATCATCGGTGTTACAAGTTGGTAATCAGAGCCTTCCCCAACTTAGGAGCCCCCTGCTTGATCGAATCGCTGGCGTTGTTGAGTCTAGAAAAATGTTTTGAGTCTTTTAGGATTATATATATCAGAGAGTAGGATTCTTTTTACTCCTCAGTCCCTTCGTCGCTCTGGTGAGGCATCCTGACGTAGAGTTTTGACTCTTCTCTTCTCCAATTTCGCTAAAAAAATTTGGATCACGCGGGTATCTTGGAATCGTTTCGATGGTTTTGTGACAAGAACATTGTTCTTGGTGCCTCCTGACATTTAGGAGTTGTGGCAGTGTCCCGGGGAGTTGAGCTCCGAGGTGTTGTCATCACAATTTTATCGTTGCAATTCTAGAATACCTGAGTTTCGCCGACATCGAAAATCTCTTTTATGCAGTTGTTGGTGAGATAACCTCAACGCCATTCAGTACTGGGGCGGGAGTTTGGGAGTATTGCCATAACTCGTATAATGGATGTTTTTCGAAGGTTGAGGTAAATGATTTCTGAAGGTTTCTTGGTTATGTGTTGAAGGATGGATAGAACTGGATGTAGGATTTGCTAGCTTTGGGTGAGATATTATGCTTCCCCTGTATCCCCAACAGATGATTACATAACTGGGAAAATTTCGGGAGTTTCATAGGTGAGAATTCATGTAGCTCTAGTATTTCTTCCGCAGATATTTGGTTTGTGATTGGGTAATCCTTACCAAGTATTTGCTCATGTCCATACCTTGTTGTTTTTATTCTTCTACCTCTATCTAAGTGGCTTCTCAATTTATGGAAGTGTGACCATTTAATTTGGAATGCATTCATTCATTCTTGTTCGAATGTTAAGACTATATGTTGCAATTTCAATCCATTGATTCAGCTTGAATATATATCTGTCAAGATGCTAACGGATGTCACCCTCTTCAGGATGGCTCCTCCAACCCGTCAGAATCCGGAACCACCGCCGCCACCACCTCCACCTCTGGAGGCATGGCAAGCTGTGATGGCTGCTACCATCGCCAACACGCAGCTGATCATGCAACTCTTGCAAGAGCGCAACCAAGGGAATCAAGGCCATGGCAACAATCAGAATCAGTTTGCTACACTCAACCAGTTCCTCGCAAACCAGCCAAAGACCTTCAGTAACTGTGTCGAGGCAACAGACGCTAATGATTGGCTCGTGCATATTTGCAAGCATTTCGAGTGCAACAACGTCAGGCCTGAGGACTTTGTCATGTTTGCCTCGTTCCAACTCAAAGACCAAGCTGCAGAGTGGTATCAGCAATACAAAGATTCTAGAGGAGGTCGTGTGATTACCTAGGATGAATTCCGTCAAGACTTCAAAGCTCACCACATTCCTCAGAGTGTTGTTGAGAGCAAGTGTGAGGAGTTCCACAATCTGAAGCAAGGCAGCTTGTCTGTTACCAGTACAACATCATGTTTCAGAAGCTCGCTTGTTTCACTAAGCAAGACGTCCCGGACGAGAAGAGCATGATTTATCAATTCAGAGGTGGCCTTATTGAAGATCTGCAACTAGCCCTTGTGCTTTTTGAGCCAAAAAAGTACAATGGGTTCTACAACATGGCACTGAAACAAGAGGCTGCTCAACTCAAGTGCGATGCTTCCAAGAAGAGAGTCAGGGATGCAACTCCTTCTTCTTCCTCAACTCAAGTGGCAACTAAGAAACAAAAGTATTGGTTGCCTCCTCCTCTGTTCCGTCAGCCTTATCAGTAGAAGAGCAAAGGTGGAAATGGATCTTCCCACCCACCCAACCCAGGATTTCAGAACAAGACTTCATCTCATGCTCCAAGATCAAGTGCTCCGTATCACCGTCCGCTTTCAAAGGTCACGTGCAACAAGTGTCAGCAGAAGGGTCACTATGCCAACAAATGCTTCAACTAGAGGCGTCTTCCTCCTCCTCCTGTGAGATCTGCTAGCGCTGCAGTGGTCAAGCATAATCCCAAGTTCGCAAAGGTCAACATGATGAACGCAGCTCAGGCAGAGGACTCGTCAGAAGTGATTATGGGTAACCTTCCTGTTAACGATATTCCTGCAAAAGTTCTTTTTGACACTGGTGCATCGCTTTCTTTCATTTCAAGACCTTTTGTTGCCAAGCATGAATTTGTGACCGAAAAGATTCCTTCCCCGTTGAAGATTGTGTCCCCGGGCAAGAAAATGACATCTAACAATTGCGTCCCGGATGTTACTATCACGTTGGGCGACTATAAGTTTCTGTCCTCTCCAATTGTTCTTAGTAACTCGGATATTGATCTTATTCTTGGAATGGAATGGCTTTCTAAGCACAAGGCTCAGCTTGATTGTGCTGCCAGGCAGATTCAATTGACACACTCGTCTTAGGATGTGATCGTCTTTGCCGCTCGTGATGATACCATTCGACTGTTTTCTCTCAATGAGAAGGCCGAGCTGGATGCCATCTCTTAGATTCCGGTCGTTTTTGAATATCAAGACGTCTTTCCAGAAGAGCTTCCAGGAATGCCTCCTCACTGGCCAGTTGAATTCGTCATCGATCTTGAACCTGGCACGGAACCTGTTTGCAAACGTCCTTACAAGCTTGGACCTGAAGAGTTGAAGGAGCTGAAGAAACAACTCGATATTCAAGAGCGTATGGGTCTCATCCGACCAAGTTCTTCTCCATGGGGTTGTGGTGTTCTTTTTGTCAAGAAGAAGGATGGAATGGACCGACTTTGTGTCGACTACCGTCCATTGAACAAGAAGACCATAAAGAACAAGTACCCACTTCCCAACATCAATGAGCTTTTCGAACAACTCAAAGGTGCTCAAGTATTCTCCAAGCTTGACCTCCGTATGGGTTATCATCAGATTCACATTCGTGAAGAAGATATCCACAAGACAGCATTCAGAACAAGCTATGGTTCATATGAATACACTATCATGTCTTTCGGCCTTGTCAATGCTCCTCCAACATTCTCTCGCATGATGAACTTCATCTTTAATGCCTACACAAATGACTTCGTCTTGGTCTATCTCGATGACATTTTGGTCTTTTCCAAGAACAAGGAAGATCATGCCAAGCATTTGAGGTTGGTGCTAGACAAACTCAGAGAACATCAGTTCTATGCAAAGTTTTCAAAGTGTGAGTTTTGGCTCGATGAGGTTCTCTACCTTGGGCATATCATCTCCGCCAAGGGCATAGTTACTAATCCTGAGAAGGTGTCTGCAATTGTGAATTGGGAACCGCCTCAGTGTGTGAAGCAACTACGTAGCTTCCTTGGGCTCGCAAGCTATTGTCGAAGGTTTGTTGAGAATTTCTCGAAGATCGTGAAGCCTCTTTCCAACCTTCTCCAGAAGCATGTGAAGTATGTCTGGTCGCCAGAATGTGACATCGCTTTCAACACCCTCAAAGAGAAGTTAGTCACAACTCCAGTTCTGTCTCCTCCTGATGAATCCAAACCGTTCGAAGTTTTCTGTGATGCTTCCCTTCAAGGTCTCGGTGCAGTGTTGATGCAAGAGAAGAAAGTTGTGGCCTATACTTCTCGCCAGTTGAAGCCCAACGAAAAGAACTACCCCACTCATGACCTCAAGTTGGCGGCACTTGTCCATGCTCTTTTAACATGGAGACATCTCTTGATGGGAAGGAAAGTGGACATCTTCACTGATCATAAGAGTCTCAAGTACATCTTCACTCAGCCCAACCTCAACCTCAGGTAGACTCGTTGGGTCGAAATGATTCAAGAGTATAATCCGAGTACTGAATATACTCCAGGAAAGGCCAATGTCATTGTTGACGCATTGAGCAGGAAGGCTTACTGCAACAGTTTGATTATCAAGCCCTATCTATAACACCCTCGATGCGGCTATATCTCCCACGTGTCAAAGCACGACTTAGAGGCATAACCGCATTGAAAGCAATGTCGCAAGTGAGGTAATCTTCACACAACCCATGTAATACATAAGGGAAAAAGATACATAGTTGGCTTACAATCGCCACTTCACATAATACATGAATAAAGCATTACAACAACCAGATACAATCAAGCTCCAACTACGGAACCAAAATAAAAGAAGACTACCCAAATGCTGCACAAATCCCCGATCATCCTGACTGGGCTCCACTACTGATCAACTAGAACGAAACAACACAAAGGACAAGATCTTCATCGAGCTCCTCCTTGAGCTTTGTTGCGTCACCTTCTCGGTAACATCGGCACCTGCAAACTGGTTTTGGAAGTATTTGTGAGTCACGAGGACTCAGCAATCTCACACCCTCGCGATCAAGACTATTTAAGATTATGGGTAAGGTAAAAGGTATGAGGTGGAGCTGCAGCAAGCGACTAGCATATATGATGGCTAACATACGCAAATGAGAGTGAGAAGAGAAGGCAAAGAACGGTCGAGAAACTATGATCAAGAAGTGATCCTAGCACAACCTACGTCAACATAACTCCAACACCGTGTTCACTTCCCGGACTTCGTCGAAAAGAGACCATCACAGTTACACACGCGGTTGATGCATTTTAATTAAGGTCAACTTCAGGTTTTCTACAACCGGACATTAACAAATTCTCATCTGCCCATAACCGCGGGCACGGCTTTCAAAAGTTCATAATCCCTGCAGGGGTGTCCCAACTTAGCCCATCACAAGCTCTCACGGTCAACGAAGGATATTCCTTCTAGCGGGAAGACCCGATCAGACTCAGAATCCCGGTTACAAGACATTTCGACAATGGTAAAACAAGACCAGCAAAGCCACCCGAATGTGCCAACAAATCCCGATAGGAGCTGCACATATCTCTTTCTCAGGGCACACCAGATTGTCCAAGTTTCCGATAGGCCAGCCCAGATATGCCCCTGGTGGCCACCGGCAGCTGACAGGTTGGACCAGCACTCAAGGGAGCACTGGCCCGGTGGTTTAAATAAAGATGACCCTTGGGCAGGCCTACCCAAGGGAAAGAAAATGCTAGGTGGCAAATGGTAAAACCAATGTTGGGCCTTGCTAGAGGAGTTTTATTCAAGGCGAACTATCAAGGGGTTCCCATTATAACTCAACCGCGTAAGGAACGCAAAATCCGGGAACATAACACCGATATGACGAAAACTAGGGCGGCAAGAGTGGAACAAAACACCAGGCATAAGGACGAGCCTTCCACCCTTTACCAAGTATATAGATGCATTAATTAGATAAGATATATTGTGATATCCCAACAAGTAAACATGTTCCAACAAGGAACAACATCTCCATGTTCCAACAAGGAACAAACTTCAATCTTCACCTGCAACTAACAACGCTATAAGAGGGGCTGAGCAAAGCGGTATCATAGCCAAACAATGGTTTGCTAGGACAAGGTGGGTTAGAGGCTTGGTTAACAATATGGGAGGCATGATAAGCAAGTGGTAGGTATCGGAGCATAGGCATAGCAAAAGAGTGAGCAACTAGCAACCAAAGATAGAAGTGATTTTGAGGGTATGGTCATCTTGCCTGAAATCCCGCAAGGAAGAAGAACGAGTCCATGAAGAAGACAAACGGACGTAGTCGAACGGGTCCTCACAATCACGATGTTACCGGAACCAACCCGAAGAAGCAACACCGGAAAGAAGCACACACCATAGTAAACAACCAACACATGAACATGATATGATATGCGGGATGCGGTATGCGGTGCATATGCATGATTTGACACGGAATGATTGAATCTGGCCTCAACATGGAAATCCAAGAGTGCCATTGGAGAGATGAGGTGATTTCGGTTGAAATCGATATAAAGATCACCGGAATTGGATGCACGGTTTGGAAATGGCAAGCAAAACAAATATGGCACCGGTCTGCGATTAACAACAAGTAGCCTTCTAAATGCATCAAGATGAATATGCTACAGCACTCAAACAGCAACAAGATACATGGAAGGGATCCACTCAAGATGCTTGACAGAAGATGAACACTGAGCTAAGGTTAATTCATTCATTAACAGGTTAAAACAAGCATGGCAAAAAATGCAAATGATAACAAGTTTCAGACTTAGTGAAATTAACACAAGTCTGGGATTTATCATCAGGAAGCACACTTTGGAGCATGAAAACTATATGCCATAGGAACTTAACATGGCAAAGCAAGGCATGGCATGAAGCTACTCAAAGCACTTAACAAGAGTCCCTTAGTGACCTTGAGCCAAAAGGGATCAGAAAATACAATTGCAAGCATGTGAACATCGCAAAAACATAAACAGATTCAGACTTAGTGAAAAACTGGAGCATGCAAATCAGTTAACGAGTAGGTATGTTTACGAGCTCGATGCACTCACTACAGAGCATGGCATGACAAACAAAGCATACACCCATAAAGAAGACATGGCATAGAAGCTAGACATGGCAAGAACAACAACATAGCATGCACGGATCAATAGCAACATCCTCGGCAATATCGCTAACAAGTCAACAATCTGCCAGGATTCACGATATAGCAAAAGTAGAGCTTGATTGACTCAAGCTAGGTTGCACCATAAATGCAAACAAAGACATGGATGGATAGAGCACCACAATATTGACGAAACATCCTTACTGATCATCCTCAAAAGAGGCATGGATAACTACGAAACAACATGAACATATGGCATAACGACGAAATCAGGACAAGGACTTAGTGAAATTCTAAGTCCCTAAAATCAGCATTACCGAGTACGCTACTTTGCAAGCTTGTGCTAGTCACCACACATATCACAAAAATACGTGGTAAGAACCTCTGTAAATATGGCATGGCATATAACAAAACACATGTAGAGATTAGGATCATAGCATGCACACATTAATCATGGAAAAAATGACAAATAGCTATTTGATGAAACAGATCTGGCAAATTTATCACATAGCCCTTTTCCAACAACATTTCGGGCATCAGTATGAGCTCAAATGAAAATGATTCAATTAGATGAAATGATGTACTCGTCGAGATGAACATTTTGATATGCTACACGCACGAATCGGAGCTACGGATGCAGAGTTACGAGCGATGGAAAATGCATAAAAATATTTGCAGATCTAGGACTTAGTGAAAAAAAAGGATCCGAGCGTCAGATAGTTAAACAACACATGGGACGGGGAATATGGCATCTCACCACGTGGGCTTCGGCCCAGGATGCTGGTGAAGCAGGCCGGCCGAGATGGGCCAACGAGCTGGGCCTGGGAGGCCAAGGCGGGGAGGAGGCCCACGCGGGCGCTCGACGTCCCTCTCCCGATCCCGATCGGGAGTGGAGAGACAAGGCGGCAGTGGTCCATGGCGGCACCGGCGAGGACGTAGGACGTCGGGGATCCGATCTCTGGCGACATGACGAGGGTGCCGGCGGGATCTAGCAGTTGGAGGCGCGGGCGCCCGAGGCAGCGGAGCGCGGCTCCCAGATCTGGTGCTTGACTGGCGCGGTGGAGCGGCGAGGCCAGCCGGCGAGGCGGTAGCTGGAACCTCGCCGGGGCGGCGGAGGTGGCGGCCGCGGGGCGGCGGGGACGAACATGCGGCGAGGCGCTGCACTGCGAGGAGAGCGGGAGGCGGCGGCGCAGGTATGGGCCCGCGCGGGCACGCGACGGGCTCCGCGGGCCGGCGGCGGTGGAACGGTGGCGGTGGACAGGTGGCAGCGCGTGATTCGCTGCGGCGGGCGGTTGGACGTGTCCGGCCGCCGGGCGGACATGTCCGGCGGCGCGTGGAGGAGGAGGTTAGGGTTTCATCCGCGAAAATTTCGGGGGAGGCCACATATTTATAGGTAGAGGGAGCTAGGAGAGTCCAAATGAGGTGCGGTTTTAGGCCACGCGATCGTGATCGAATGACCGAGATGATGGAGGGGGTTTAGGTGGGTTTTGGGACACTTTGGAGGGGTGTTGGGCTGCAACACAAACGAGGCATTTTCGGTCCCTCGGTTAACCGTTGGAGTATCAAACGAAGTCCAAATGGCACGAAACTTGACAGGCGGTCTACCGGTAGTAAACCAAGGCCGCATGGCAAGTCTCGGTCCAATCCAAAAACGTTTAACACCTGCACATGAAAAGAGGTAGAAAGGGACACCAGGTGACATAGGAGCGCCAGAATGCCTAACGGACAACGGGGAAAATGCTCGGATGCATGAGACGAACATGTATGCAAATGAAATGCACATGATGACATGATATGCAATGCATGACACGCAAGCAATGACAAGGCAACAACAGCGAATAACTGGAGGACACCTGGCACATCGGTCTCGGGGCATTACACTATCGACCAGAGGTTTGTGAAGCTTTCCGCAAACTTAATCTCCAAGTTGTTCCTCAAGGATTCCTTGCCAACCTCCAAGTCTGTCCTACTTTGGAAGATCAGATTCGTGAGGCTCAACTTCTTGATGCTATGGTGAAGAAGGTGGAGATTGGGATTGCCAAGAGCCAACCCAAGTACAAATGCTATCGTCTTGATGACAAGCATACTCTATTCTTTGAGGATCGCATTGTTGTTCCTAAGGGTGACCTTCCTAAAGTCATTATGAATGAAGCTCACAATTCACTCCTCTCTATTCACCTTGGAAGTACAAAGATGTACCATGACCTCAAGCAGTCGTATTGGTGGACTCGAATGAAGCGCGAGATTGCTCAGTTCGTGAATGAATGTGATTTCTGCAGAAGAGTGAAAGCAGAACACCAACGACCAGTTGGTGTCCTCCAACCTCTTGCCATTCCAGAATGGAAGTTTGACCATATTGAGATGGACTTCGTGACTGGATTTCCCAAGGCCAAGCGTGGCAATGATGCTATCTTCGTTGTCATCGACAAGCTCACTAAAGTGGCTCATTTTCTTCCTATCAATGAATCTATCACAGCAGCTCAGATGGCAGAGCTATATACCTCCAGGATTTCTCTCTGCACGACATTCTGCAATTGATATCTTCATATCGTGGAAGCATCTTCACCTCTAAGTTCTGGTATTCCTTTCAGAAGGCTATGGGCACCAACATTCGCTTCAGCACAACTTTTCATCCTCAAACTAGTGGCCAAGTCGAGTGAGTCAATCAAATTCTTGAAGATATGCTCAGGGCATGTGTCATTTCTTTCGGTATGAAGTGGGAACATTGTCTTCCATATACCGAGTTCTCCTACAACAACAGCTTCCAAGCGAGTTCGGGCAAGGCCCCATTCGATATTCTCTATGGCAGAAAGTGTCGTACTCCTCTTAATTGGTCAGAGACTGGTGAACGCCAACTTCTTGGCAATGACTTGATCACAGAGGCTGAAGAAATGTGCAAAGTCATTCGTGAAAATCTCAAAGTCGTGCAATCGCGCCAGAAGAGTTACTATGATAGCATGCATCGTGACTTGGCTTTCGAGATCGGAGACCATGTCTACCTCCGCGTCTCTCCAATGAAAGGTACACGTCGCTTCGGTATCAAAGGGAAGCTTGCCCCTAGATACGTGGGTCCTTTCAAGATCATTGGCAAAAGAGGCGATCTCGCCTATCAACTTGAGCTTCCATCAAACTTTGCAAACATGCACGATGTGTTTCACGTGTCTCAGCTTTGCAAGTGTTTCAAGACTCCTGACCGCACCATCAACTTTGAAGAGATTGATCTTCAAGAAGACCTATCTTATCATGAGCATCCCGTTGCTATTCTTGAAGAAACTGAGCGCAAGACTCGCAACAAGCCTATCAAATTCCTGAAAGTGAAGTGGTCACATCATTCCGACCATGAAGCCACCTGGGAACGCAAGGACCACCTCCGTTCTGAACATCCGGAGTTTTTCCAGTCCTAGATCTCGGGACGAGATCCTTTCGTAGTGGTGGAGTTTTGTAACGCCCCATATGTAACTTGCCATATTAGTATTCCAACTCTTGCCATTTTTGGCACTAAGTTATGTTATTTCCTCGTTGTTGGGTTTTGTCTCCGTGTTGCTTTTGTCTTTGTCATGCATCTCATACCATGTCATCATGTGCATCGCATTTGCATACGTGTTCGTCTCATGCATCCGAGCATTTCCCCCGTTGTCCGTTTTGCATTCCGGCGCTCCTATGTCCTCTGGTGTCCCCTTTTGCCTCTTTTCGTGTGCGGGTGTTAAACGTTCTCGGATTGGACCGAGACTTCCCAAGCGGCCTTGGTTTACTACTGGTAGACCGCCTGTCAAGTTTCGTGCCATTTGGACTTCGTTTGATACTCCAACGGTTAACCGAGGAACCGTAAAGGCCTCGTGTGTGTTGCAGCCCAACACCTCTCCAAAGTGGCCCAAAACCCACCAAATCCCCTCCATCATCTCAGCCGTTCGATCATGATCGCTTGGCCAAAAACTGTGCTCAATTTGGAGCCTCCTAGCTCCTCCTATGTATAAATAGGCATCTCCCCCGAAAATCCCGGATCATTTCCACCCCCTAACCCTAGCCCCGCTCCCTCCGCGCGCCGGACACGTCCTGTCCGCGCCGGACGAATCGCCGCCGCCGCTCCGCACCAATCGCCTCCCGCCACATGGCGCATCAGCTCCTACATTGCCGCCGGCCCGCCCGGGCCCGCGGGAGGCCCTCCCAGCCCGGCTCGTCCCCGCCGCCCGACTCCACCTGCCTGTGCCGAAGGCCGCCGCGCCGCCGTTTCCACCTTCTCGCCGGCCGCCGTCTCACCGCACCGCCGACCGCCGTGCGCCGCCCAAAGCTCCCCTCGTCGACCCGCGCCGCTCCAGCGCCTCCACCACCGCCACCTCGCTGCCTCCCGGCCGGATCCGGCCAGATCCGGCCTGGTCACCACCAGCTCCGGCGACCTAGCTCCTGTTCTGGCCGTCCACAGTAACTCCGGCGAGCTCCCCGTCGAACCTTGTTTTGCGTCCCTCGGATCTGGATTGACTACAGTAAACCCTAGACGGTTGACTTTTGTCCCAGTTTTCAGTATTTTTAGCATATTTCATCATGTCATATCTTTGCATAAGTGGCTCTGTTTTGGGCGTGTAGCATATCAAATTGTTCATCTCGATGTGTACTTCATTTCATTCCATTGCACCATGTTCTTTTGAGTTCATCTTGATGCCCTAAATGTTGTTGCAAGAGTGCTATGTAATGTTAGTTTCAGATTCTTATCAGATTATGGACATTTGTCATTTTTGCCATGTTTAATGTGTGCCTCCTATGATCTTGAGCCCTACATGTGTTTTGTTGTATGCCATGCCATATTTACAGGGGTGTATGCCATGTTTTTTTATGATCTTTGTGGTGACTAGCAAAAGCATGCAAAGTAGCTCTCGTAATGTTGCTAATTTCAGGGACTTAGAATTCTTCTAAGTCATTTCCCTAATAATATGTTTATGCCATGTATTCTTGTTTCTACAGAGTGATCCATGCCTCTTTTGAGCATGTTCAGTAAGGATGATTTTGAGATATTGTTATGCTCTATCCATCCATGTCTTTTTTACAATTATGGAGCACCCTAACATGACTCAATCTTGCTCTACCTTTGCTACAAAATGTTCTAGGCAGATTGTTTACGTGTTAAGCAATTTTGCCGAGGTTGTTGTAGTTGATCCATGCATGCTATGAGAGTGTTCTTGCCATGTTTAGCTTATTTAACATGTCTACTTGCTGGGTGTATGCTTAGCTTGTCATGCAATGCCTTGTGGTGAGTGCATCGAGCTCGCAAACATGCCTACGTAATTCTGTTTTGCCATGTTCCAGTTTTCTGCTAAGTCTGAATCTGTTAATGAAACTTGCTATGTTCACATGGTTGCCATTGTATTTTCTGATCCCTTTTGGCGTATGGTCAGTAGGGGACTTTTGTTATATGCCTTGTGTAGTTTCATGCCATGCCTTGCTCTGCCATGATATGTTCCTGTAGCATGTTGTTATCTTGCTCTAAACATTGCTTCCTGATGTTAAATCCTGACATGTTATTTTCACTAAGTCTGTGAACCTGATATCTTTTGCACTTTTGCCATGCTTGTTTGAACCTACTATTGAGTGAGGTAGCCGTAGCTCAGTGTTCATCTTTTGTCAAGAACCTTGAGTGGATCACTGCCATGTGCTTTGTTGCTATGTTGGAGTGTAGTAGCTTGTTGTTCTTGATGCATTTGGATGGCCTCGTGCTGTTAATCGCAGATCAGTGCCATATTTGTTTTGCTTGTCATTTGCAAACCGTGCATCCGATTCCGGTGATCTATATATCGATTTCGATCGAAATCAACTCGTCTTTCCAGTGGCACTATTGGTTTTCCAAGTTGAGGCCTTGTTCAATATTTCCTTTCCGAAGCATGCATATGCATTCCATATCACATCCTGCATATCATGCCATGTTTTGCATCTTGTTGCTTGCGCATTGCACAGTGGTTGATCGTGGTTCCCTTTGCTTGTGTTCTTGTTTTGGGTAGAGCCGGGAGATGAGTACGTGATCGAGGAACCCATTGAGAACATTTACGAGGATCAAGCTTACGTCAACTCGGAGAACTTTGCAAGCAAGATGACCATACCCTCGAAATCACTTCTATCTTTGCTTGCTAGTTGCTCGCTCTATTGCTATGCCTATGCTACGATACCTACCACATGCCTTATCATGCCTCCCATATTGCCATGTCAAACCCCTAACCCACCTTGTCCTAGCAAACCGTTGTTTGGCTATATTACCGCTTTGCTCAGCCCCTCTTATAGCGTTGCTAGTTGCAGGTCAAGTTTGGAGTTTGTTCCTTGTTGGAACATGTTTATCGTTGGTATATCACTATTATATCTTGTCTACTTTAATGCATCTATACACTTGGTAAAGGGTGGAAGGCTCGGCCTTATGCCTGGTGTTTTGTTCCACTCTTGCCGCCGTAGTTTCCGTCATACCGGTGTTATGTTCCTTGATTTTGCGTTCCTTACACGGTTGGGTTATAATGGGAACCCCTTGACAGTTCGCCTTGAATAAAACTCCTCTATCAAGGCCCAACCTTGGTTTTACCATATGCCACCTAGCCTCTTTTCCCTTGGGTTCCGCGGACTCAAGGGTCATCATTATT